>NW_028253674.1:0-47500 GCF_964263255.1 Lissotriton vulgaris
AAAAGCACTTGCCAACAACAGATAAGCTGATGGTGGTGACAGGGCTTCAGCTGGAGACATTAACAAATATATAAGCCAAATTTAATTAAAAACGGTATGACATAAAATGGATTCTGGATAGCCTTGTGTGTCTTGAAATAAGATATTAAAAGTAATTTAGTGCTCACTAAAAATCATGCAGGGAAAAGAGAGCAAGCAGTAATGCATTCCCTGCCGAGTGACCATAGGTATTCTGTCTACAGAGATGTGTAGACCCATGATTGATGCAAGCCACTGAATATAACTCATTATATTTCTCAAACTTTGCCTTTACAATTGCTTGTCTAGAAAGAATTCTGGAAAGAGAAATGAGAGGATTCATTAAAGACATTTGGGCACAGTAGTATGCCACTGACGTAGAAAGACAATCAAATCAAAAATTGGATTAAGGAGAAGCACAATCAAGATAGATGCTTGGGTAGTTAGCCCAAGTTATTTTGGGTTCTGAGTTCATTTGGTCATGGGTATCTTTAAAAAGCGTTTTGATTTATATGTGGTGTTCCAAGGGGTTGAAGTCCTGTCTTGGTTTTCTTGGGGTGCAAGCAATGGGGGGGGGGGGGGGGGGGGGGGGGGGGGGATTACATTCTGATCAACAAAAGTGCAAACTTTCAAAATGGCATTTACAAAGGTGTACACATCATCAAAGGAAGGGACAAGGACATGTTTGACTCTTTGTATAATGTAGAGTCAGGAAGACAACACATGGGCACTATCAAGCCTTTTCCTTATCTGGAAATGACAAAAGAACCCTAGTGAGTTGGGACCAAGCCCTCATTCTGGATGTAAGATTAATAAAAAATGCATTAAAAGATGAAATTAAGACTGTCAGCTATGAAAGTAACAAGCAGATGCCAGGGAAGAAGAGGGCACTAGCCAGCGACACACCCTAATGTCGAAAGGTATTTTCATCCCTGTTGACCCAATCTATGGGAAGCAGATAATGCATTTTATAGATCAAATCATGGAATTGCAGTGCACGTTCACTTCTTCCATATAGGAAGGCTTAATCTTCGCCATCTTTCATAAGTCTGTGAGTCAAACATGGTCAGTTGATTCTGTGCATTGAAAGGGACAGGAAGGAGGGCAAATGATGGTTTCTGAGGACTCTTCCTTTTCTAAACCTACCAGAGAATTTGGTCTTTCCTTTTAATTTTCTAGTCTGACATAATTCTTTGGAACTTCCTTCATAGTTTTGTTCCATTCACTCAACATCTCCCACGCACTCTGATTTTGTTTTTTAGGGATCCTACTTCTTTTCACAGACCTGAGCCTCATTCTTTATTAGGAACATTGTCTCGTATCTTAAAACCAGTGGAAGAGCCTTGGTGTATTCACTCGGACACAAAATCAGAGTAAAACCCCAGGCTCTACCATTAAGTGTTTCAGCCTGTTGCTTCCGCATTGAGAGTTTACACCCCTGCTGCAAGACATTTATCTATGCATCAGCCAAGAGTGCATGACTCACTTAATGTTAGTAGTCTGTTTCTATTTTAGAAACAATAAAGCAATACTTCTGCGTGGTAACAGAGCGAGCCACGTTTATCGTATACTGTTTTTCATTGTCATAAAAAAAATCTTCCCAGTATCTCCTGTAAATTCTCTACTTAGTCTTTTTTGGAGTCGGTAGCCTTCTCCGGCAAGCTTATCGCCTGATTTACCCTGTGAAGGATGTTTAAGAATTTCCAGGCGTTGGCCGCTTCTATAACCTACATTATCTTTCAAAAGTGATAGAATTTTTCTGATAAGTCTTTATCCTTTCCCTCCCACAAAGATTTTGATTTAGACGACAGAGCTAATTTGTTTCTGTTTTTTGTCTGTCTTCCCCATCTTTGTGTAAATTTTAACTTGTACTCTAGTACAGAACGCAAATAACTTGTATATCTAGAAATTCTTAATTGTGAATACTTGGCTTTGGTGCCTGGCTGGAATTTTTACTTTCTAAACTACAATAGTGGAGGATTTCTAGAGCGAAAAGTTTAATTTATGAAGACCTGATTTTCCTTAAGTCCTTAATCTCCACTGCTACTAAAGTCTGGACATTAGTGACGAAACTGGAGGACTTTACTGAACGGTTGTTCAGTTTTGAAAAAGCCCTGTATCAGGGTAACATCCATGATAGGACAAAAATGTGAAATGGTTGGATGCTTCTCAGCAGACCTTGAGATCAGTTAGTTCAATAGAGAAGCGCCAGGATGCCCTTTGGGTGACAGCTGCGCTATACAAGTATGCCTACATACATACATACATACTGTTAAAGTAAATACCAGGATGGAGAACCCTCCCTAAGACTCGTTGAAAGAAACATTTAGGAAGGAGGTACACTCTCATCCATGGATGGGCGCCTAGGACATTTGTATAGGGAGTGAGAGATGAGTGGGCTAAGCCCAATTGAATAAGGAATGTTGGAGACTTTTAAAGTAGATTGTTAGATTGCGCTATACTGATTAGTGAGCGCCTCTCCACCACATCACCCCCACCCCTTATCCGGTATGGCGCTCAGCAGTAACCCTTCCATACGGGTTCAGTGTGTCACTTTAAGCAGGGCTGTCTTGGCATCTAGCAGTTGCCGAAGGGCGCTGTATGTTCCCCCAGGATTGACTTGGGGCATTTTGGCTCATGTGATGTATACCCTGCCTTGAGTCTTGAAGCTAACCGAGTTCAAGGGAGATTCCCCTCAAGCTGAAGCGGGAGCTGGTTGTTGCTGTTAATGTTGCATTCACCTTTGAGGTGAATCGGGCATAGATTGATCTGCTTTAAGCCACAGTGCAGCTTGTTTTGGAAGGCTGTACTCCGCAGAGCCATTGAAACTACCTCTGTTGACGTTTTTTTTTTAATGTACATAATTGCAGCACATTTTACTTAAGAACTGACACCAATTTGTTATTGAAGTGGTTCAGTTATAAAATAGAAAGTGCAATCACATTAATTAGCCTTTTTAATTATGTCAATTGATTTGGTCTTATAACAGTAGATCAGTGGATCTTATAGCGTTTGTTGGGCAAATTTAGTTATTTTGCAAACACACATTTGATTGGAAGCGAATGTGTGCGCTTCTTGAAACTAGTAAGTACTGCCGAATATTTAAATAATTCATGTATTGCTCGATCCAGAAAGATTAATCACCACTTTCTGTGCAAAATTGTTTAAATTAAGATTATACAAGTCTTTTTGGCCTAGAGCCCCTGAACCTCTGGATAAAGGTGCTAGGAAACAGCAGTGTACCGTGGACTAAGGATGTGTGTGGGGGCTGAAGGCAGCTCTCAGAATAGGCTGCTGGACAGCAAGCTATAGTGCCTTCTGAGCCATAGATTCCAGGAAATGTGGGCAGTTTTCGAAAGGTTCACATTTAGATTAATGTGCTCTATCTCTGTACGTATTAACAGACCTTTGAGTGGGCTACGCCAATATATAACATTGATTGATAGATACCTAGAGGCTGGCCCTGCACAGCCCACGTGAAGACCTGTATTAGAGAACCTATGAAGGTGGAGCCATGTTCTCGAGCACCAAATCTGGAGATGGCTGATAGGTGTTTTATTTATATTTATTTATTTATAAAGTACTATCACCCCAGCATTCTCAAAATTGGTCAAAACCCATTTTGGAAATTCTGTATAAAGTGAATTACTATTTGTGAGCATTTCCCCCTTAGTTTATGCTGCAGCGCCAGGTTTGCAGTTGCAGATCCAGTGCTATAAAGACTTTGCAAATGGCATGGATTCGATTGCTTTCTGCTCTGTTGTCTAATTCAATATAGTCTTCGTAAACCTAATTAGCGGATATTTTTGTGGTCCTTTTGGTTGACTTTCCTGTCAATTTCCTTCCTCTTAGTGATGACCGTGCTTTTATTGATTATTTTTGTGAGTACTTAAGCATCATCTAATACGATTCTTTTGTGATCTTACTGTTTATTTTTGTTGAAGCAGTTGTTCCCATAGTCTGTGTACATGATGCTCCTGTTGGGAAGGGCTTGCCTACATGGTTAGGGCCTTAAATTCACCAGAGTATGAAGGGACATATCTGTAGAGCCACCCGTTTAGTTTCTCAGACTGAGAAAGACCTGTGCTTTCATTTAGCCGACTAAAAATCTAATTAAAAAAAATCTAATTATCCAGTAATTTCATCACAACCGTTTCAAAGGGTCCCCACTCCCTTTTCGGCTAATATCCGGTTTCATCTGGAGGAATTGCCGTCTCAGGTGGTACTCGCCCTGTCCTGTGGCAGGCAGTCTTGTGTAGCTAACCACACCTGTTTTGGGGTTCTTTGTCCCTCACTAAAGCCCCCAGTTTGTGCATAGTCTGTGCCCAGCATTAAGGCTTCGATTTTGCGCACTTTGCCTTCCTTTAACTCACCATTATTGGCTGAAGTCTGCACTATGCATGAAGGCTGCCAATTTGGAAATTCCACTCTGCACTGTGACTAACCATAACTATGGGAGTATGTTTTCTGTTCTAGTATGCCTTCTATAGATAATGTGTATTATTGAAAATGTTGCTGTTGAGAGGACCGTAACACCCAAAGGTTTGGAGAGGTTCAGTCAAATTACCATGTGCCCCACAATTTATGGGTATTAGAGTGAAGAACCCAAAAGGATGCTCAGCACTCCCCGCCACAGTCCAGCAATGTTTCCCACAATGGATGCTTGTGGGCAGGCTCTTGCAAAGAGGAAACTGAAGTTTTAGCCTTGTTGGAAAAAGAACTCCTAGTGATATCTTACAAAGAGCAGTTGCAGTTTTGAGGGCAGACTCCGAGTGACTGAGCTGCAGGATTCTCCTCATAAATGGCTTTGTGTCCCATCCTCTGTGGTACTGTTGATGATGTGATCCGATCATGAAGTCTGACAAAAATTAAAAATAAGTTCTGGTGTTTGCCCACCTTTTTTCAAGAGACCTCCATGTGTAGGAGATCCACATATATATTTTTGCAAAAATGCAATATCATCTTTACTTGGCATGTTTTGTCAATTGATTCGAATAGGGAAGAGGGGTCAAAGTCTGAGGCTTGAACACTCATCGATGTCTTTAGTCATCTGATACCGAAGTCTTCCACAAACACGCGTTTCCGGCGCAGGAAAGGTAGCATACTCCTGGGTCTGTAGTTTATTTTGATAAATTGTTCTATACAGATGTGCATTAAATAATATGGGCGTATATCTAGTCAAGTCAAGTCAAGTCAAAGGATTTATATAGCGCACTACATACCCGTAGGGTTTCAAGGCGCTTAGGAAGGGGAGGGGAATTACTTGTCAAAAATCCACGTTTTAAGTTGCTTTCTGAATGCTAGGTGGTTCTGGGTAAGGCGAAGGTAAGCGGGGAGAGAGTTCCAAGTTTTAGCAGCCAGGTATGAAAAGGATCTGCCTCCCATGGTGGTCTTGTTGATGCGAGGTACAGTGGCGAGGGCTTGGCTGGAGGAACGTAGTTGGTGGGAGGGGGTGTAGAAGGACAGTCGTGAGTTGAGGCATTCTGGACCGATGTCGTAGAGTGATTTGTGTGCGTGGGTAAGCAGTCGGAAAGTGATCCTCTTATTGACGGGTAGCCAGTGGAGGTCTTTAAGGTGACCAGAGATGTGATCGTTACGTGGGATGTCTAATATGAGTCTGGCTGAGGCGTTTTGGATTCGTTGGAGTTTCTTCTGGAGTTTTGCGGTAGTACCTGCGTAGAGGGTGTTTCCGTAGTCCAGTCGGCTCGTGACCAGAGCGTGGGTGACTATTTTCCTTGTTTCAGAGGGGATCCAGCGAAATGTTTTTCTGAGCATGCGAAGAATGTTGAAGCAGGAAGAGGATACGGCGCTGACTTGTCTGTTCATTGAGAGTGAAGAATCCAGGATGACGCCTAGGTTCCGTGCGTGGTCTGTCGGGATGGGTGCTTTTCCGAGGGCTTCCGGCCACCAGGAGTCGTCCCATGCAGAGGGGGATGTACCTAAGATGAGGACTTCTGTTTTATCTGAGTTCAGTTTCAGACGGCTTTGTTTCATCCATTCGGCAACTTCTTTCATTCCTTCGTGTAGGTTGGTTTTGGCGGTGCTGGGGTCATTGGTGAGGGAGAGGATCAGTTGAGTGTCATCCGCGTACGAGATGATGTTGAGGTTGTGATGGCGTGCGATGGCCGCGAGGGGGCTCATGTATACGTTGAAGAGGGTGGGACTGAGTGAGGATCCTTGTGGTACGCCGCAGATGACTTCAGAGGCCTTGGATTTGAATGGTGGAAGGCGGACTCTCTGGGTTCTTCCGGTGAGGAACGAGGTGATCCATTCAAGTGCTTTTCCTTGGATTCCGATGTTTCTGAGGCGTTGTAGAAGGGTGCTGTGGCAGACTGTGTCGAAGGCTGCGGAGAGGTCTAGGAGGATGAGGGCGACTGTGTCTCCATTGTCCAGTAGAGTTCGAATGTCGCCTGTTGCTGCGATGAGGGCGGTCTCAGTGCTGTGTTTTGCTCGGAAGCCAGATTGTGAGGGGTCGAGGGATTTGTTGGTTTCGAGGAAGGCGGCGAGCTGGTTGTTGACAGCTTTCTCGATGACTTTGGCCGCGAATGGGAGAAGCGAGATGGGGCGATAATTTTTGAGTTCGGTGGGGTCCGCTGTGGGTTTTTTCAGAAGGGCGGTGAGTTCAGCGTGTTTCCAGTCTTCCGGGAAGGTGGCGGAGTTGAAGGAGCAGTTGATGACGTCTCGGAGGTGTGGTGCTATGACGGAGTCTGCTTTGTTGAAGATGTGGTGAGGACATGGGTCTGTGGGGGATCCTGAGTGGATGGAATTCATCAGGCGGATGGTGTCCTCAGTGGAGATTGGGTTCCAGTCGTTAAGGGTGTTCACGGGGGGAAGATGATCAGCAGATGGTAGGGTGGGTTGGTTTCCGGGTTGGTTGTCAAAGCTGTTGTGGATGTCTGCAATCTTGTTGTGGAAAAATGAGGCTAGGGAGTCGCAGAGGGTTTGAGAGGGGGTGATGTCGTTGGAGTTGGCCGAGGGATTGGAAAATTCCTTGACGATGTTGAAAAGTTCCTTGCTGTTGTGGGCGTTGTTGTCAAGTCGATCCTTGAATGCTGTTTTCTTGGCTTTTCGGATTAGTTGGTGGTGAGTGCGGGTGGCGTTTTTGAAGGCGTCCTTGGTGCTGGTGGTTGGGTCTTTTTTCCAGGCCTTTTCAAGGGAGCGGCAGAGTTTCTTGGACTTCTTGAGATCATCGTTGAACCATGAGGCCTTCTTGCTGCCAGGTTTGTTTTGACGTTTTTTCAGTGGTGCTAAGGTGTCAGCGGTGTTGGATAACCATAGGGTGAGGTTGGCGGCGGCTTCGTTAGCGTTAGAAGAGAGGGCTGGGGTGTTTTGATGGAGCGATGCGGAGATTTGGTCCGTGGTGATTTTGTTCCAGTTCCTTTGTAGGGTAGGTTGGAGGTGGATGCTGGGTTTTGGTTTGTTGTAGGTGAAGTGAACGCAGCTGTGGTCAGTCCAGAGGAGGTTCGTAGTGTGGCTGAAGGAGACATGGTTGCTGGATGTGAAGATGGGGTCGAGTGTGTGACCTGCGATGTGGGTGGGGGAAGTGACTAGTTGTTTAAGTCCGAGGTTGGCGAGGTTGTCCACGAGGGTGGCGGTGTTGCGGTCGTTGATCTTTTCGAGGTGAAAGTTGAAGTCTCCCAGAAGGATGTAGTCTTTGGAGGGGAGCGCGTGTGGGGTGATTAAGTCCGTGATGTCTTCACTGAATTTTGCGCGGGGTCCTGGTGGTCTGTAGAGGAGGGTGCCTCTGAGTGTGGTTTTGGGGTCGATGTGGATCTGGAAGTGAAGGTGTTCGGAGTTGGCGAGGTTGGCGTCCGAGCTGGTTGAGATGCGGATTGATTTCTTATGGACGATAGCGATTCCTCCTCCTCTACATGTAATAGTGCAGGTCAGGCAAAGCAAATTCACTTTTAAAGCTAAAGGGCATACATATTCATATCCGTTAACTGAATTCTTTAGGTGTAGGCCAGCAGTTCTCGTTGCTGCATGGGGATGCTAACATCAACTAGGGAAAGGGAGAGCTTGCTGATGATGCTCGTCAGCTCTCCACCCGTACCCCCTGCTCCAATCTCTGCACCTTCCACACAAATCTTGGTTGGCCTAGCCCACCTGTTCCCTTTCCCATATACAACCTCTGTGGCCCCAAGCCCCCTTTAATCCACAATTATATAACCAGCTAACCCTGCAGTGTCCCAGCTTTCTGTCTGCCTGATACCTGATGTTGATCGTGGGAGGTTCCAGCCTTCTCATCAACCATTCTTCTCCTGCAAAGACACGGCGTCTGGACAAGGAAATGGACTTGTAAAAGCAGTGTAGTCTTTTTTTTTTTTTTACTACACCTTGCATGTAATGTGAAATCGGGAAAACTTCAGTCTCTTAACTGTGTTCTTCAGTTTTCCTATTTTGCCCAACGAATAGGGAATGAGAAAAAGTACACTCGCCTCTGATCCCCGTTCTTGGGCCATAAGGAGCAGCGTAGACCACATACTCACTTCTAGTGTGAAACGGGTTGCCTTATTGAAGACAGGTGCACATCACATTGATTTCACCCTATGCCTCACAAAACTAGACCTCACTATATATTACTTAACCAAATTTCCCCCTAAATGTACCACCCCCCTTTAACATCCTAATCTTGCAACTGTAACTCCTACCTCGGCATTGAACTATCAACCTTTACAGCGGTAAACACTTGACCTACATCTATTATCATCTAACTATCGCATCCTAACTCATAACTTTTCCCTCCCCCTGGTATGACTTCCACCCCCCATTGTCACACTTCCACTATGTTCACAAACATCATCTTAAGGTTTAGCCAGTGCTATATAAAACTGAAATAAATAAATAACCATGTCAACTGGATTGCCAACTGCCACTCAGAGAAGGCCTATCCTCCTACCCTTTTCTGACCCCTCCACCCTTTTAGGGACTTATCCCTGCTATCTGTCAATACCTTATCCAGAGTCTCTTAGCTGAATCAAATCCAACTGTAACCCGTACAGTGACAAATGCACACAATCCCTTCTAAAGAATTATGGAGCCTCAAACTTTAGCTCTGGATGTTCCACCCTGCCAAACCTCTACTCCCTACAAAACACCCTCACATCCCTGTTAATCTTACACCTAGCCTTATCAATGCCAGTTGGCCTGGTCACCCCTCTCCAATGCTGCTGAGGAACAAATTCCATTCATGTAACGTGTGTCCCTAACCACTGCCTCCTATTCTCTAACATATCTTTTAACTTCCTTCAACAAAGACAGGCCTTTACGTACCACCAAATAATTTTCTCCCAAATGCAAAATCAAAATGTCAGGACATCTGTCTCCGCAGTAACTGATTCAAACAAGGGAACAATTCATGCCAAAGCATACCACCTTTTCCATTCCATTCCATTGCACTGTAAAAAGCGGTTGGCCCAATGCAAGGTTATTGCCTCTGCCTTTTTTGACATTTATGTCGCTCCGCCCATTAAATAAATGAATGTCGCACTATCAATATGGACAGATCACTTGCACCTGAAAAGAATATAAATGTAAGATGCAGAAATGTCAGCATCACAAGCCTCTGTTCTTGTTCCCCTTGTACATATTGGCAGAAGCAGCTGGATGGCCAACGGCCCTGTGGCATAATCCTGTACCCGCCCCAAACTTTCAGCCTCTCCAATCGGAACTGAATGGGTCCCATATTCCTTTGGGACTTGTCCTATGCTTAGCACAACACATGACCCATAACAGGTGCCCTGTCACCCAAGACCCATCCTTGTGACTAAAGACTGCCCCCCTCGTTGCCCCAAAACCTCCTTTCACTTTGCCCCCATTATACCGAACTCACTTCCTGGGTTGGCTAAACCTGGAATCTCACACTCTTTCTAACTGCCTTCTGATCAGTCGTAAATTGTCGAATTCACAAATGCAGGCCATCTTCCTGTCGCTCAACGTCTCCTCAGTACAACCCTGGAATACCTTTTCTACCCAGCAGCTCCGAAACCCTGAAAGCCCGCAAAAATATCCATGACATGAGTATCGAAAAAGACCCTTTCTCCCTGTTATTTGCATATCTGCGGAAGTACTGCAGAAAGTTGACCAAGCAAGTGCCTAGATACCAGCCTCCCTGTGCGAGGCCACTGACCCCTCCCCTAGTCTACCTTTCGAGCACTCTTCTACCCAGTTCCCCCGCCGCAGGCGTATATCCCCAAAACAGTTTGCCCATGAATCCAGTACCAGCCAGTTTTCTCGATATTGTGACCCTTGAAAGACCACTTTCTATTAACGAGAGTATGTATTGCACCACATCTTCCTCCCTGTCCCACTGCTCTAACCACTCAGCTCCCCTCTCCAGAAACTCCTTCCAGGCGGGCGCGTGTGCCATCCTGGTTGATACAACATAGGACCCTACCACCAACTGCAGTATCCTCTCTCCAGTACTCCACATGTTGTCTGGTATCATCGTCCTGTCTGTCTGCTTCCGTGGCCATCCCATGGAACCTCTCCCTCTGTGAATGAGACAAAGCATCTGTAATGTCATTGTCCACCCCTGGGACATGCTTTGCGTGAAAAGCAACATTTTGCTTCAAACACCACATCACAAAAAACTTGCAACAGCTTGAGTACTTGCTCGTCCTTTACAGACTACCTTTTTACTACTGGAGTTCTGGACTTTTTGGTTCCGTCCAGAGGTGTCAGGGTACAACACCCAAAGACCCCGGAGTTCCACCTGCCTTGGTGCACAAATGAACAGAAACACGGGCTTCTCGATGGTGGCGTCAAAGACCAAAGGTTTATTACTGCAGGGACACAGAAGTCACAGAATCTACGCACGGGCAGAAACTAGGAGCCTGTTCGATTTGTACAAAGTGGGTTGCTCCTTATATACCAAAAATTGTGCTCTAGGCAAATATTTCACATGTCGGTACATTCCCAAACCTTTGTGTCTCTAAACAATAAATATTTGGCGTTACACAGGAACTGTCGATAAAATCTGATACCAAACATCTACGAAGAGGGGTTCCCACTAGTTCATCACAATCCCCTGTCAATATTGCATTCAGGACCCGGACCGCCTCATCGTAAAGTTCGTTACCTCCCCCTAATAAAGATTCAGAAAGAAAGAAACAGAGCCAGGTGTGGAAGATAGAAAAGTGGGATAAGGGATGTTTGTAGGTCGTAAATGGGCAAGGCTACCGGCTTCGGCCGCCTAATCATGATCAGGTACAATGGACACGAAGACCAGTTTGGCAAGACTGGCCTTGGGCAGAGGAGGCAGCCTTTGTCGAGTCATGCAGCTACAGCGTGATCTGGTTTAAGGTGCACGTGTCATGTAAGAGGTGAATCTCCGGCTAAGGCTACGTGTCCTTAATCAAAGTGGAGTAAATGAAATGATCAGAGGCTATTGCATATGTGAGGGCAAGGAAAACACAAAATGGCAGCCATGATCTAAGATGGATGCCGTGGGTATATCAGAAATATGTCAATGGAAGGAGTGCTCTTGCTCGTAGCGTAGCGAAAACACTAGGATATACTAAATGGATCATTTGCGGTTCACTGATACCAATACTATGTATTTCCGACAAACTTGAAAACACGGGTTCAAGTCGTCACGGAACCGTCACGGAACCTCAGACCCTCCTTTTGCCCTTACATAGGCAATTACTCAGTCTATGTCAGAATCTAGTTCTATGCTCATCAGGTCAGTGACATGCTGTTGTATCATCATCCTTTCTCGTGTCTTTTCTCCAAACGCAGGTGGTTTTCTGAGACAAGTCGTAGCACAAAGACTACACAGAGCAGGACCACACTGGATAATCAGACAACATGAGAATAGGAATACTAGGATGACACCAATGACCATTAGAACTTTCCATCCCCACGCTGAGATCAGAGTCCAAAACCACTCCATGAAGGACCAGTTTCCCTTGTCTACATGAATGGAGTCCGAAATCTTGTGCAACTTAGAGATCGCCTCGTAAACTGTTGGAGCATTATTAGGAATAAAGACACAGCAGCTCGATTGGATCATTCTGCATACCCCACCTCGATCTGCAAGTATAACGTCTAGAACCATACGGTTCTGCAATGTCATGAGCCTATCCGCCTGAAGCTCAGCTGTCAGATTGCTAAGAGCACCAGCAGTTACAGTAATAGTAGATTCAACTACCCGTGTTAGCTGACGTATGTTTCTACTATTGGCCATAGGCCCCCAGAACGGAAGGAAGCCTTTGAAGAAGTCTCCAGCTTCCTGACCAGCGGTATCTTCCTTGCTGAAGACACCTCTAGCTACTCTTGTTCTGTGGTAATCCGGTGAAGCAGTGTATGTCGGAGGCAATAATCGAGCAATATAACATGATCCTGAGAAGTCGGCAGGCAACCATGTATAAGCTCTGTCTCGACAAATGAAATAGGTACCCCTAGCAGTAAGAAAGGCAGGGGAAGAGTTAGCCGGAAACACATAAGTCTCTACGCACTCACTCCTCCCTAGCTGAGCTCTCGGATTTCTCCCATTACCTTGCAAACAGACCTGACCTCGGTGAGGTACGACCCAGATTGGAGTTGAGCTTTTACGCTTGCTTTCTCCTAAACTAAGGCGATACTCTGAAGTATTCCAACTTAAATATACTCGCAATTCGTCTCTAGGGTATGATGGAGTATTATTGACGTCCTTGACCATGTCAATAATTCCCTGGACTAAGGCTTTGTTGGCAGAGTTATATTTAGTGGAACGTGGTGGACGTGGAGGATAGGTTTCAAGGGCATAAGCAAAGATGGTTTGGAAGGCCTGAAATGATCCATTATAGCTGTAAGGCAAAACCAGATAGGGAATACCTTTATCCATAGTGTGAGGTATCAAGCCACATACCCAGCAGTCTGTAGTGTTAACTACCAGTTGGTGTTGGTGCAAGAGCTGTACAAAAGTGTTGTTGGTGAATTCTGAGCGTCTGGCTTGCTCATGTTCCGGAAACGAGTGAAAAGAGTGTATAGAGGAAACAGTAGAAATAGCAGGATCAAGGGGAGGTACTGTAGAAACTGGCACAAAAATCAAATTTATGCTAAAGACAATTCCACCCACCAATGTTGCTAAAACAATCAAAAATGTAACGGCACATTGCATCAAGAAACATTTGCTGTGAAGAATTCTATTAAGTCTGTTTCTGCGAACGTAAATCACATTTTCTCGTTGCAGCGCAGGAAGTTCCATCTTCTACAATCCGCTCGCGACCACTGATGATGTGTACGTAGATGAAAATGCCTCTATCAGCCCTGGGAGTTCCCAGAACCAACAGAAAGATCGACCTTGTGTCAGACCCCTGCAAATTCAAACTAGGCACACAGCCACGACCCTACGGCTACCCAGACGGCAAGGCAATTTTAAAAACAATAAACAATAGCAAACTTCCTGGCTGAAGGCAAAAGTTCAAAATATATATAAATATATCAAAATCACAGTATGCAGTTGCCTGCTTTATTAGTCCTTTTTATGGCTTCTAAGGTTGTATCTTTTCTTCGCTGGTACTGTCTGATCGGAAAATAGTGTATTACTAGCAGCTGTTGCAGAGTTTAAGTTCGCAGATAGCAAAGTTTCTTGTGATGCTGGAGACAAATGTTCAGTGTTCAAAGCAGTCTTTTCAGGAGGAGAGTCAAGTTTCAAAGTGTCAGTAATCAAATCGGCATCGCTGAAAGGGACAAATTTCGGAGTTGTTTCAGCTTCGGAGGCACCAATTCCCTTCTTCACCCAGTCGTCGTAGGGCAGCGGCAGTGGAACACGCTTTACGTGAGAAGCGTGGATCCAGTGCTTGCGACCAGCAACACGTACAGCTGTCCTCGTCGCCAGCAGGACCTGGAAGGGGCCGATGTAGCGAGGCTGAAGATTCTTTGTCCTCGCAAAATTTCTGACCACCACGTGGTCGCCGGGTTTCAGCTGATGCCCTGGACTCTCCGGAGGTTTTGGCAAAGCATCAAAGACCTGTTGATGAATAAGACTCAATTTAGCAGTCAAGTCGTAAAGGTAGTCTATCAACATAGGATATTCAATGGAGCAAAAGTGTTTAGGCCTCGGCACACCCCCAACCTCACTACGTGTACATCGAACATTTTGTTCATGCTGAATGGTACCTTCTTGTGCGCCTGCTCCTCCCCCAACAATGTCACAGCAACCACCAAAGAGAGAAACTCTAAAAAGGTTGTACTTTTCCCCCCTTTTTTAGGTCTCGCCTAGCGATGCAGCGCATGCGTTGCTCGCTTGGCGAGATCTATTTTTGTCGATTTTTCTTCTGAAGGGGGACAGGAGACGTGCATGCGCCCGAACAACAGATGTGCACATGCATGGCGTCTCTTCTCTGGCAATCTCAGCTGCTGCTTGTTGGCAGAGTGGTGAGAGCGTGTGAGAGATGGACTGCTTATAAACTCTCCTTTTACTGAGAGAGCAGTACATTGGTGAGAGCAATGTGTAGAAACATTTTAGAGATCATGATTAAAATAATATCAGAGTTTAACATGCTGTTGCCAAATTGAGATAAAAGTGAAATAAAACTGCGTCAGTTTAGGGATATCTGTGATTGTGGGAGAAGCTCTGGTTGAAATAAAAAACAAAAACCTTGCGTTGTGAAACGCGTACTAATACAACGTGTACCATTACAACGCGGGAATTTGTATGTGTTGTCAATTACGAGATACCATTACAATGCAAACTTTTACAATGACTATGCCTTTACCACGCATGCCATTACAACGCAAAAACATGTGTGGTAAAGGTATAGTCGTGGTAAAAGTTTCTAAGGTGAGAGTCCTCGCACTTCATTTACACTACCCAGCATGACCCCCCTACACTATCCAAAATCGTAAAACACTACCCTACACTACACAAACACCGCTGCACTACCCTAAACCACTACCCTCAGCACAACCCCTACACTACACAAACCCCACTGCACTATCCTAAACCCTAACACACTACCCCCAGCATGACCCCCTACACTACACAAACACCACTGCACTATCCTAAACCCTAACACACTACCCCCAGCATGACCCCCTACACTACACAAACACCACTGCACTACCGTAAATCTACGCCAGCACGACCCCTACTCTACACAAACACCATTGCACTACCCTAAACACTACCCCCAGCACGACCCCCTACACTACACAAACACCACTGCACTACCCTAAAGCACTACCCCAGCACGACCCCCTACACTACTAAAATACCACTCCACTACCCTAAAACACTACCTCAGCACAACCCCCTGCACATCCCAAACACCACTGCACTACCCTAAACCCTAAAACACTACCCCCAGCATGACCCCTACACTACCCAGACACCACTGCACTACCCTAAACCCTAAAACACTACCCCTAGCATGACTCCTACACTACATAACCACTGCACTACCCTAAACCTTAAATCTACCCCCAGCACTACCCCTACACTACACAAACACCACTGCACTACCCTAAACCCACCCCCTGCAATGCCCCTACACTACACAAACACCACTGCACTACCCTAAAACACTACGTCCAGCACGACACCCTACACTACACAAACACCACTGCACTACCCTAAACCCTAAAACATTACCCCCAGCACGACCCCCTACACAACACAAACACCACTGCACTATCCTAAACCCTAACACACTACCCCCAGCATGACCCCCTACACTACACAAACACCACTGCACTACCGTAAATCTACGCCAGCACGACCCCTACTCTACACAAACACCATTGCACTACCCTAAACACTACCCCCAGCACGACCCCCTACACTACACAAACACCACTGCACTACCCTAAAGCACTACCCCAGCACGACCCCCTACACTACAAAAATACCACTCCACTACCCTAAAACACTACCTCAGCACAACCCCCTGCACATCCCAAACACCACTGCACTACCCTAAACCCTAAAACACTACCCCCAGCATGACCCCTACACTACCCAGACACCACTGCACTACCCTAAACCCTAAAACACTACCCCTAGCATGACTCCTACACTACATAACCACTGCACTACCCTAAACCTTAAATCTACCCCCAGCACTACCCCTACACTACACAAACACCACTGCACTACCCTAAACCCACCCCCTGCAATGCCCCTACACTACACAAACACCACTGCACTACCCTAAAACACTACGTCCAGCACGACACCCTACACTACACAAACACCACTGCACTACCCTAAACCCTAAAACATTACCCCCAGCACGACCCCCGACACTACACAAACACCACTGCACTACCCTAAACCCCAGAAAAGTACCCCCCACCCCATGCCCAATCCCCCTTACCTCTCTCTCCTCATAGTTCCTCTCTCCTCCTGCTTCACGTCGTCTCTGAGGGCGGGGCGGGCGGAGCCCGTTGTTGTGAGGAAACTGAACAGCCTCTGTTTCCTTACAACGACCTGGATCGTCTACATTTTTTAGAACGCATGGTCATTTACCATACATACCTTTACAACGAAATTCCTTGTAAAGGCATACGTGGTAAATGACCATGTGTTGTTAAAAAAAAATGCGTAGTAATGACTCTGCGATGTACAACGCATGTGGGGTAATTCATGCGTTGAAATGGTATAGCAAAGTAAAAAAGTTGTTGTAAAGTCTGTTAACCGATCGAAGCTGGCCCCTGTTCTTCAGTTAGACGTTTATTTGATACATTGGGAGGAAGGTATGTGGTTTTTTTTACCGAAAAGTGCATTCCCGTCTGTCGTATTGTGAAAGTGTCTGCATGGCCTGGTTTCACTTCCGGTGAGATAGTGCAAGAGTCTGTTTGGATTTAAAGGAGTTCTGTTGTTGGACGGGGCTGGCTAGACACGTCATCAGGAAACAAAGCTAATGGAAAGCGTCCTCCCCGAAATGTGGAGCAGTGCCATGAGAGGTCAACAAGTGTGTGTCCCACCTCAGTATTACCGTACCGTGCTTCACTATCCACAGGAGGACATTTACCGCTGCTGCGTGACCCATGTGCAGTCCAGGGTACGGGAGGCAGAAGCGGCATCCATCGCAGGTCCTCTTGAAGACCGTTGTAGCACTAATTCTACATTTTGGAACTAGGGCATTTTAACCTTGTTGTTCCTGCCAGATACAAAGAGAAGATCCTGTGTTATTCAGTGCCCTTGTTAACTTTTTGGTGGGTAGTGGTCACTTCGCTGCCCTGCCGGTGCACACGACTGGGCCCCCCAACCTCGTGTGCCATATGCAGGGCCTCTGCCCTCGGATCACTGGTTTCGATTTCTGGAGAGGCAACATAAACAATTGCTCCCAAAGGACTAGCCTGAACACTTAGGTGATGAAAATATTTGATTGAATCTGTAAGAGGGAGGTGAAGCAAAATTAGGCCTCACTCTAGCAATCAATGCAGAATAAATCCAAATTCCTATATTAATAAATCAACGTATGGCTTATATGTATAAGTTATAAAAAATGAATGTAATTAATTTTCAGTTATGTTATTGCAGTACTCGAAACAATCGCACTTCAATTGTGTGAGTGTTAATCCACTGTCTCATACTATAATGTCCATAAAGTGTCCATATGCTTGTTGGAGTTTTTCGCAAGATGACATGTGGTTGCAGGTGGAGCAAAAAGCAGAGGGTATCAAAAACAAGCTACACAGTTCCAGTTTTAAAAGTCCCACAGATCAGGAAAGTCGGACAGAGTCACGACTTTGTGGAGTCCAAGGCTTCCTCAATGCAATCTGTATACTTTTGTTCGGATTTAAGCTGGGGTCTACCATTTTGCCCAAGCATACAGTCCTGAGGTTGGACTTGCTTATCCATTAAATCAGAGCTTGATAAGCTGTGCTCTGACATCAGTGTGCTCTTTTGTGGAACAGCCATGGGCGTTACGGATGCTGTTATGCCAACAACTAGGCTCCTCTGAGGGCTCCCTCCCAAGCATGAAGTTCTCTTCCTAGCCCCGGGGACCAGACACACCATACCTCTTGTGATTTATCAAACTGCCATGTGCTGCAGAAGCTGAAGGCTATGGATGTGGGAGCGCCTAAGTGACAAGGACATATCCCCACCAGCCTGGGAACCAATAAAAGCAGCTCTTTGCCTGACTTCCCAATCCGACCCTGGTGGTGACAATCAGGCATTGGCCAAAGCGCTAGTGCCTAAGGGTGATAAGTGGGTCGTACTTTTTCAGGGCCCCTGCTTCTTTCCTGCCCTGCCAAGCCATAGCACTTCAGGCTATGGTGATCTGGCGAGGATGGTAACTGGTAAGTGTCATCATTGGCCTTACTGGGGGCCAGGTTTTGCTCCATTTGTTGGGCCATTGTTACCTCGGCCCCCATGGGGACAGCTAAACCCAGAAGCAGCGTCTTGCCCCTGACCCCTCCCCTGCCAGGCCATCACATTCAGGCAATGGTGGGCCAGGGAGGATGGAAGTATGCAAGGGCCCTGCTGGGGGTCCGGGATTCTCGGACTATGGGCCATCTACATCTTAGCCCCCCTTCGAGCAGCAGCAGCTGTGTCCTTTTTCTTGACCCCTCCCGTGCAAGGCCCTCGCCCTGAGGCTATGGAGGGACCAGGCGGTCATGAAGTAAGAGAAGCCTTCCTGGAGGGTGTGTGCATTTGCATAGGCCTCGCTGTGAAGCAACCTTTATTAAGCTTTTGTTAAACTAAAAAGGAGATGGCGTCACAGCCAAATCTGCTGACTTGAAAGTGGGAAACCATCCTGTGATTCTGAGCAAATCACTTAATCTCCCAACACCTGAAGTAACGAGCATTTTCAAGGCAATAGGTCTCGCATTTATGTGAGTTGAGCTATTGACATTGCAAATAACAATGCCTTTTATTTTTGTTTTTGTTTTAAAAACATAAATAAAAGGCTTTGTCATTTACAATGCCATTAGCTTAAACTCTGGTAACTGCGAGACGTATTGCATTGCAAATGCTTGTATTCATACTGTAGGCTATTCTTCAGCGCACCACTTGCCCTGCCAGTAGAGGCCAAAACCGAGCCCTCCTACGGCATGCGAATATATCTGCACATCCCATTCTTGCTGAACAACAATGGGAATTCCATTGAAATCATCCAGAAACCTTCTCAAGATGCTCTGGTCCTCCCTTGTGGCTCCATATAACCGCATTTGATGATGCGACATGGACAGTCCTGCCAAAGACATACCCAGAAAGTTCTACCAGGCCTGACTATCCTACATGCAACATTTAAATGTCCAAACAAGACCTGCACCTCTTTGACTGTCACATTTGTTTTTTCCAGCATTGCTCCCAAAAACTATTGCATTCTCACCTTTTTGTCCTGTGGCCGACGTGCGTCCATAGCTGTGGATTCCAATTAATTACACAGGAAGGATACTACCATTGCTGCACCCATACTTTTTTTCAGAGCCAGCGGTACCTCAATGTCACCCATGAGCTCTTGAAATCATATTTAACTGTCGCGGACAGTCCACAGAACCGGGCAATCCCACAAAAACGTAGTAGACCAAAAACACTGTCATCTTCCAATGTGTGACATAATGACCCACTGTAAGAAAGAGCTAAACTGCTAAAACAGTGCACATGAGATTACACAGTCCATTGGTATCGCCTTATCTACATACAATTGGCCTTCAAACTCTATGACTAACAAATGAAAATCTGGCGGATGAACTAGCAAAAGTTGAAAGGATGACTTAATGTCACACTTCGCCATGAGTGCGCTATTTCCAATCTGTTCCACAGGCGACATCACATCATCAACTGAATAATATAACACCAAGGTCTCCTCAAATGGACTAAGTCATTCAGTGAGTTTCCCTCCTGTGTGTGTTGTGTTTAATTGACCCTGCTCTTTTTATGGACCCACCCGATTGGTGAAAAATTTAAGTTGGGCATAGGCCATTGTCCAAAAGGTCACGTCATCCTGCGCTCCTGCACCTCTTTTGCCAATTTGTCCCTGACCACCTACTTATGTGTTGCCACTGATTTCAACTTGTCAGCTCATCTTGTAAGTCTGGGGCCCCTGTACCCAAGTCAAAATCCCTCCCTGAATCCGTCACTCAACAACTTAGCTTTGTGTCTGTTCTCATAGCCCATCAACCACGCTTCAAGGCAGTCGCCTTTAATTGGTGTACGAGCCTTTCCCCATATTCCCGTGTGTTCCTCGTCCTCCTTTGTTGGTCGGCGACTAGTTGTCTTGCTGTTCATAATACCCTGTGATACTGATTCCACTGTCCTGCCTGCATTGCCCTGCATAGTCCCTCCTGCATTCATGTTTGAACTTGCTATAATCTCTGAAAAATTATCCCTTGTTATAGTCCCAGAACAACGCCATTTTCAAGCCTTGTGTTCTGGCAGTGATACACCCCTCCCCCACTCCCCCCACGGCAGAAAGAGCCGATATACCAACGATAACCTGCTTACTGTGTATGTCGTCATGCCGAACTTGACTGACTCCATTGTCTGCTGTGTCCCACCACTTCACCTCTGTGTCCCATGCCATCCGTGCTCTAAATTCCTTGTCATAATGCACCCATTTGTACCTCCCCCATACGCGGTTGGGCCTTGCAGATAACGTCCATATATTTAAACATTGATATGCAACGCTCAGGATACTTCTTGCAGTAAACGCTGCAAGAAGTTTTTGGACCCCCTCGTTCTTCGTTTTTGGACCCCCTCTTTAGCCCTAAATTCTCTGTGAAGGAGCTTCAGCATCTCCACGTATTCCCCTTTCCATATTATTTCTTTCATTGCCAGCATTAAAGGCGCCCCCAGTGGTTTA
Organism: Lissotriton vulgaris; assembly: GCF_964263255.1. NCBI lineage: Eukaryota > Metazoa > Chordata > Amphibia > Caudata > Salamandridae > Lissotriton > Lissotriton vulgaris. The sequence goes on from NW_028253674.1 coordinate 20,766, forward strand.
GTCCCCCCATGTAAGGCAATGTTGGGATCTTTATTTCTTTGCTCTATTTTGCCTGGGTGAACCTTCCCGGTCATCTCCTGATGTTTGCCCCTTCTGTTATCCCCTGTTGCGTCTCCTTCTCCTCTGGTGCTGAACTGCCCACCACTTTTTCCCATGCCCCTCCAGAGGTGTGATACCGCCCCCTGCTTTGACCCCCACACCCCTTCCTGTGTGTCCTTAGCTATGCCTGTGCCTTTTAGGGAATCCCCCCTTCTGTAAACATACATCCACTCCCACCGAAACCATGCCCTGTTGCTGTGTAGATGCTCCTGTGATACTAGCACCCTTACCTGGTGTCAAGTTAGGACTCCTCCGTGAATACAGTTGCCCAACCAGTTGTGGAGGGGCATTGGTGGCCTGCCATGTTGGGGTTGACACCTGCCCCTAAACAGGTGGTAAAAAACGTTGGTGTTTGAACTGATACCGCCCTTCGCTTTCGGCCCCAAACCAAGAAGGTGGCAGGGACCTGTTTTGGGATACTGAAGGGGCTCAAACCACTGTTAGGTTTTTTTGATCCCCCTATTAGGCAGGTCATCGTCCAGGCTTTGAGTCTGTCAAGACTGGACTATGCCAGTTCTCTTTATCTGGGGGCTAACAACCAGAAATTGTCAGACTGCAAAGGATCCAGAATGCGGCAGCTCGAACTCTCCTTGGCCTTCCGAGGAGATGTACCACATCTAGTGCCATTTGTCGCCTTCATTGGCTGCTTGTGGCTTAACGCTTAGAGTTCAAGGCCCTACGTATTACATTTAAAAACCTGAACTTCTCATCCCCAAGTATTCTGGCCAATCTGCATACATGCTACATCCCTTCCTGCCAATTTCATTCTATGGGACAGCATCTATTGGTTGTCCCTCGGGTGAAGAGGGGCCGTGCTGGATGGCACTCCTTCCATGTTTTGGCTTCGAAACTTTGGAATGTGCTCCCATCCTCAGCCTAAAGACTTATCTGACATTCCGTAAAGCTGTCAAAACATAGCTATTTTGCTTGCCCAAATAATGTCCTGGCTGGATTATGCCAATTCCATTTATCTGGCACTCACTGCTAACCGAACTCATAGGTTACAGCTTATACAAAATCAAGCGGCCAGGCTAGTCTTTTAGCAACCGATACACTACCACACTAAAGTAGCTTCATTGGCTTCCTGTGATACAGAGGTGTATGATCAAGACCGGTTGTATGGTCTTTAACGCACTACATGAATCAGTGCCCAAGTTCATATCCACTAAGATCCCACAATACTTGCCTAAACAGAATCTTAGATCCGCCACTATGAACATGTTGACTACTCCAAGATTTAAACGAAAGAGAATGGGCGGCTCGCGCTTCTCGGTATTAGCCCCCTCCATTTGGAATTCTCTACCAATAGAAATCAGGTCAACCTCAGAATATACCAGTTTTAGGAAAAAACTTAAAACATGGTTATTCGCCCAAGCTTACTGTTAGAGCCCTGGAGGACAGCTACCCTCTCCCCATAGCGCCAAGAGACCGTTGATATACGTGCGCCCTATAAATTCCATAAACATGAGCACCAGCCGATGCCATCTTTTGTGTCCCAAGTCTGTCATGACACTCCTGGAAAGAGCTGCAAAAAACTGCATTACGTAAGTCCCCCGTGCACACCTCCCCTACCACTTGTATACAATAAAGGAGCTGACGGGGTGCCTGGTAGAAGATATAGAATGTCTATCTGCCGTGTTTTGCATCTGTAGGTTTTTAACCAAAGTCTTGTTCGCTACTATCAGTAGAGAATTCCTGTAATCTAGCCTACTTACTACCAGGGCTTGAACTAAAGTTCTTCTGGCCGAAGTCGGAAGATAAGGTAATATTATGCAGAGCATGCACATATTGTGGTAGCACACTCCTTGACCCAATAAGTTAATCGCTTGGTGCTGACAGCTAGTTTGACCTAATTTGCTGTTTGTTTCGTTGTGCCAGAGTGCATGTTTGTCGGTTGGTCTTCTTAAGTAGGCTGTTTAAGGCATCTTCATGTGGCTTTTTAGTGAGGTTTGCATGTTTGTTTCATATATTTAAGTTGGGTTGATATATGCATTGGTGAATGGTTGTGATATTGAGGTGGCACCGTATTGCTTACCCAGTTTTTTGGATTGCAGCCACGGTGTGTTTATATGTGTGCCAGAGTGATACATGGCTGTAGCTTCTAGGAAATGTTGTATTGTGGTGGTAAGCTTCTAGCCAGCTTCAGGACATGGGGCTGTTTATGCACATGCTGCATTGTTAGTGCATGGTGATATGAAGGTTCCGGGAGTTCTCATTGACCGTGTTATGTTTTTGCTATGATTTGTTGTGTCTTATGTTTTTTTGTATTTTGTCACATTGTTGGTCATATGATAAGCTATGTTGTCTGCTTTTGAGTGGTGCATTATGGGCATTTGTATGACCTCTTATTAACTTTTTTTAATGTAAGCAGTGATTTTTCTTAATGAATTGTTAGCTATAATTAGTTTTTGTGCAGGGTGGACATGAGCCTATAGGGCAGTTTGGGAGTGTCCAAAGTGCTGGTCTAACAGGTCAGTGTTTGAACCGTTTGTTGCCTGTCTTTGGCGGTTTATGGACCTGTTTCATGGTCTGATGGGCCTATTTTTAGGTCTCGCGTGGCATTGGGTGCGCAATCAAGCTCACCAGATTTAATGACTTGGAGTAGCGAAGTTAAGCCCCGCCCCTCTTCTCCAGAAGATGTCCCAGTGACGTTATTCTTTGGATCAAAGCCCCATCCTTTTCAGATTGGGGGGGGGGGGGGGGGGCGTGTTTTTGACTTGATTTCTCCCTAGTGACGTTTTCAGTCAAAAACACGCCCCCAGTCTGAAAAGGAGGGGGCTTACAGATGCAGCCTGGCTCGAGGCAGGTCACTCAGGGAAGAAGCGTCGGCGGCAGCAGGAATTCACCCTCAGGCCACTACAGTGCCACCGCTACTTTTTGGCTGCCCTATCAGCTGATCTGTGCCTCGGCAGCACTGTTTTGCATGTATCTGACGCCGTTGGGTCTTGTGCGTTTCTCCCGCCGAAAGCCTTTTTTCGCCAAGAGGGGGGGGGGGGCGTTCACCGCCACCCGCCGCAGCGAGTGTGTGCGCGCTGGGCTCTTTGTGTGCCCCAATCGCCGTTCAGTCCTCTGGGCTTGCCGCGGGGGTGGGGGCACTGTCACTGCCGCCCTCCACAGCAATGCGTGTACCCACCGAGCTCTGTTATTTGACCCAACAGCCACGCCGATAGCCTAGTGCCGTTGGGGGGGGGGGGGGGGGGGGGGTTGGAAGGGTTAGCTTTGCCGCCGCTCTCGGTCCGCAATGTCCTTCGGAGTGCGGCGTCGAACCAAGGCAGCTCCTCGGAGACCGGAGGAAGGGCAGGTGAAAGGGCCAAACTCTGGCGTGGGGGCAGGGGGTGGGAGGTACAAGATGAGTTTAGCCTGGCATGAAACGCAGGGTCTACTAGTAAGATAAACTAGTGAGCCAACTAGTAAAATAGCTTTAATTAGGGGTAAATCCTACATATTGTTAGAGTGAACTCAGTTTGGGGGTAATGTTTATTTTACTTGTACTCCCTGCCCGCCACCTCGCTGGAGGCGCGCGGCAGCCTGGAGCCTGCGGTGTGTGGCCCTGCCATAAGCCTGGGTCCCAAGGAGCTTTCCAGCCTTCTATAACTGCTCTGAGGAGGAATGCACCAGCACCTTCTAGGCGCTGTCTGCCGCCTTCCATCATGTCTTGAAGTCCGAGAACTTCCAAGCCGGGTCTGTCCTGATAATGCTGCTTCAGCAGCCAGATCTGCTGCCCAGCCCGGCGCAGCGCCTTATCACACTCTACCTACTCTGGGAAATGTACCGGACCGAGCCCCTCGCAGCCAACCCCTTCGCCGCTATATTCGCACACATATTGAACCCACCGCCCCCAGGCTCCGAGGAACTAGAGCGGCCGCTCTCAGGTAAGGAAAGAGGTAGCTCAACATTATGAGGGTGGCCCTGGTGTGCAGCGTTGAGGCGAGAGTATTGATTATGGCGATCAGGCTGAAGAGTAGGGCCTGGGGAGTTTGCACTAGGGCTTAGACCTTGCTGCTGTCAAACTAGTTTGGGCACACATATCTGGTGATAACCGACCGCTCCACCCAGCCTCCCTCAGTATATCCGCACATTTGTATCATGCATGGAAGAAGATCAAAGCGAGCGTAGTGTAGCTTTACTGTTGTTCGCGCTGACTTCTTGACGTGTACCCACCTCCAATCTAAAAATGGCGTGGAAAGTACAGGTTTATCCCCTCAGACTTGCATATTTGTAAGCTGCAAACACTCGAAGTAGAGTCTCTTTGTGCCTACTTAATTGCCTTGTCAGGTGAGCGATAATCTGCAGACGTTGCCAAACTTCAAGCACAAACAAAATGTATTGTGTGGGGAGATGGTTTATTCGTTGACGGTAAATTGTTTTTCGAATGAGGGTATTCAGACACTTTTAGTTGGCTGCCTCAATGTTAAATTGTATCTGTCAGAGAAGATGTTAAGCTATACGAACACAATGCACTTTAAGAATCTATATGTCTGTATTAGCAAAGGCTCCTTAGGTTATTTCCGCCATGTTGTTTTTTGCTAATAACATATTTAAGTAGTGTTTTTGTTGGCCTCTGGAAAGCAGGTGTTTGATTTATTTTCTTCCTGCAGCGTTTATTTTGCAGTCTCCTTTCTCTTATGTCATTATGTTGCAGTGATGTCGCAGTCTACCGTCCGTTCCACTTGCTGTCGCAGTCTGTAACATCTGAGGGAACCTGACGTCACACCGTGAGACTGCTGCTGGCTCATGACGTTACACTGTTAAATGCCCTACAAAAATTTTGTATTAAACTATGCTACCACTGCGAGGACATGACGCCAGTCTGTGCATCACTTCAGGAACCTAACGACAGGCTGTGACATCACTGCAGACAATAGCAATGTTTCTAGAATTTGCATCAGACTCTGATATTACTTCGATTATCTCTTCAGTAACCCACTTCTGGGCTGTGACATAACAGTAGGAACTGTGCCTTAAACTCTGATATTTTTACACAACCTTGACACCAGACTGTGACATCCCTGCTGTGTGTGTGTGTGTGGCTCTGTGTTTGTGTGGCTCTGTGTTTGTGTGGCTCTGTGTTTGTGTGTGGCTCTGTGTGTGTGTGTGTGTGTGGCTCTGTGTGTGGCTCTGTGTGTGTGTGTGGCTCTGTGTGTGTGTGTGGCTGTGTGTGTGTGTGTGTGTGTGTGTGTGTGTGTGTGTGTGTGTGTGTGTGTGTGTGTTTGTGTGCAAATGCAAAAGGTCTCGCATTTGCGAGAGATTAAGCTATTGGCATTGTAAATGACAATTGCCATTTATTTATCTGTTTTCAAAACCAACCCATAAATAAAGTTTGTCATTTACAATGCCAATAGCTCTAACTTTTGCAAAGGCGAGACCGTTGCATTGTAAAATGCTTGTTGTTTATTTCCCTATTATTACAGGGATTGCCTGCCGACATCATAAATGCATGCAGGTCCTCATGCCTTCGCAAAAAACACCCACCCAGTCGGTCTTTACTAATTCAAAACTGCCCCGATTTGCAGCTGATTCACTAATGGGGCCACTTTCATTTTTGTTCCCGGGCCTATTTTCTGACCGTGCTGTCATTACATAATTTGTCAGCAGGCGCCACAGTGAGGAACGGAATCTTTTTTGAGCCTTTTATGTGTGACTCAACCTCTCTTAAAACCCGATGAAAGTGTGTTCATGTTGACGCCTACGCCTGGGCTGGTGACGTTCGTGTTCTTTCGCAGTCCCTGGGGGCTCCCTATAGAAACTTTAAGTTCTCAGCGGCTTTTGCCTTTAATTGACTTGTAGGATCAGTGATTTGAACCCATTTCAATTGCCTTCCTTTAGTCAAAGGGGATGTCCTTTAAAATGCCTCTGAACCTTGGTGCTCTTGAACTTGTAGCGCCAGATGTGATGGACAACATCTGTCCAAGCGCAAAGAGGCAGAAGCAATGGCAGCAAAGCTGGGAGGTTAAAACAAGTGTTGAATGCCAGACTTTTGCCTCAGTCACTATTTATTATGGTGCCAAGATGGCTTCTGTGCAGATCCCCTATCCATCAGTATTGTCAAGGACCATGCGCAGTTGTGGAAGGTGTGTCCAATTTTTCCTGTTATAGGAGCTTCTTATGTTAAATGAAAATCACCCTGAGCTACTAATATTATTAGTGATGTGATAGTGAACACAACAGACAAGATCACCTTAGTGGCCACCCAATGCAAGACTGTCAGCAGTGACCACCATGGGCCATCAGGCAGGGTTGACAGCAGCAACGTAAAAACCAAAAAATCTTTATCAATGTGAAATGCCTCTCTTCGGGTAATACATAACATCTGTTACTACAGACCCCATGTCACAAAGCTAATATTATTTGTAATAAGTCTCTGCGAAGCTGCATAATTTGTCATTCAATTCGTGCACCTTTAAATATATTTAGCAAATCCAACCATTTTCCCCCAAACACAGCTTATGAGTTCTTAAAATACACACATTTTCGTCTCAAATCCGCGTTTTTCAATTTTGGTATAGATGTATTAATTCAGCCAAAAAAAACTTATTAATTTACCAAACATTCTAATTTAGCATGCTGGGCTGCACATAAGAGAACTTCTTCTAGGTAGCTGGAGAGCTACAAGTAGCTCACGAGCTTGGCTAGTCATTGGAGAAGCCAGAGTTTAAGTAAGCGATCTTCAGCCCTACAGTGGATGAAACTGCACGGGCTAGTGCTGGATGTTCTTGCCTCACCTAATGCTATGGTGTCTTGTTTTAGGCAGCTCGGCATACCATTTTCTGCTGCTTCTAAAAGCTGTAAGCAACAGGTGTTACTACTATCTAGTGGTGTTGTACTCCATTTACTGACCTCAGAAGTTTGGAAGGATGAGATGGTCTTTCTTGTATTTCGATTAGTCACCTGTAGGTCACAGCAATTTTAATGAGTGTTTAACACGTAGGGCCACCTTGTCGGCTTAATGTGTGGCTGAAGGTTTGTGGTGTATGATGTATTGTCAAGCCTATTTTATATATTTATTTTTTTGGTAAATACTACATCACCAGTTAACTCTCAGCAGTTTTTTTTAGCCTTGTTTAAGTCAGGTCAAAATGTTACCCGTCAAACAAAAAAATATATATATGCACCATATATATATATATATATATATATATATATATATATATATATCACTGAAAAAACCATAGGTTATAGACCATATATAGTTAGGAATTTGCATTTACAAAACCTTGAAAATTCACTGAAAAAACCATAGGTTAGAGACCATATATAGTTAGCTGGACATTTTATTGACATAAAACCAATGAAATTCCATATATAGTTAGTTGCACTAACTATATATCGCGCACCCGCAATCCACTGCTGATGATGTCACATATTACATCATTCATGACATGGTCAGTGACATCACTGATGACATCACTGATGACATCTCAAATGACATCACTGATGACATCACTGATGACATCTCAAATGACATCACTGATGACATCATCTAGTGTCTGTGTGTTTTTGTAAAGTTTAAATATGTTTTACATATTGAAGAATGAGTGGATGTATGGAAGACTGAGTGTGTGTGTGGCTGGCTGGGAGGTGTGTGACTCTTTGCATATCAATGTGTACTTGTATCAGTGATTGTATAAGAGAGTAAGTATGTGTTAGTATATGTGTGAAAAGTATGGTGTTCTGTGTTTAACTGTATAGATGAGGAAATCGAAGTGTGATTGATTCTTCACAGGACTGACTAGGTGTATGAGTGCATATGATAGTCTTGTAATAATGAGTGACTGTATGTATGAGTGATTGTATGGGTGAATGAGTGAATGTGTGTGTAGACGTAGGAATCAGTGAGTGCGTATGTAGTAACTGGTATTGGTGTGTCATGATGTCATCAGTGATGTCATTTGAGATGTCATCAGTGATGTCATTTGAGATGTCATCAGTGATGTCATCAGTGATGTCACTGAAGTATGGTGTTCTGTGTTTAACTGTATAGATGAGGAAATGGAAGTGTGATTGATTCTTTACAGGACTGACTAGATGTGTGAGTAACTCCATGGATGAGTGGCAGTGTGTGAGTGTCTGCATAGGTGTATGAGTGCATATGATAGTGTTGTAATAATGAGTGACTGTATGTATGAGTGATTGTATGGGTGAATGAGTGAATGTGTGTGTAGACGTAGGAATCAGTGAGTGCGTATGTAGTAACTGGTATTGGTGTGTCATGATGTCATCAGTGATGTCATTTGAGATGTCATCAGTGATGTCATCAGTGATGTCATCAGTGATGTCACTGACCATGTCATGAATGATGTAATATGTGACATCATCAGCAGTGGATTGCGGGTGCGCGATATATAGTTAGTGCAACTAACTATATATGGAATTTCATTGGTTTTATGTCAATAAAATGTCCAGCTAACTATATATGGTCTCTAACCTATGGTTTTTTCAGTGAATTTTCAAGGTTTTGTAAATGCAAATTCCTAACTATATATGGTCTATAACCTATGGTTTTTTCAGTGAATTTCATTGGTTTTTTAAAAGCTAATATCTATAGCTGTAAAATATATTCTTTATTACGTGACGTATCACGTAGCCACGTGAGACGCCTCATGACGCGTCGCATAACCGTGACGTATCGGCTCTGCAGCGCAAACAAAACCCGTAACGTAAGCGTGCCGGAGCACGCTTACAGATATATATATTTTTTTTAACCTTAATTAGACAAAATCCACACGTGCACATATCTTGAGGCCTTGCAAAGGCACATCAAACAAACAGTCCCTACAATTTTGTCAAGTTTGCTGGAAATCTATTCCCTTAATTTTTTTTTTACTGTTTCTCTTGGTTTTCCCCTCGTTACGCTTACCGGGACGCTACCCGGTACGCGAACCGGACGCTCCAAAAACACAAGATGGCGGACTCCCGTTACGCTGCCGGTTAGCTGCCCGGTTCGCGTACCGGGAAGCGCCTCTACCGCGAAAAATCGCGGGGGACTTTAATATCCCCCTCATCAATCCTAGGGGGTCAGGAGTGGTCTACCTTGCCCCCTTTCCTTCATTTCCCCCTTCGTTTTTCACCACATCTTGTCTCTCGATCGTACCGAGAGACAAGATGGCGGCCGCTCCGGACTGTTTAGAATGTTGACAGACACCGGAGAGCCAATCAGCTTCGCTTCGCGAAGTTCCGTTACGCGTCAGGTACGCAAACCGGGGCGCTAACCGGAGTGCTGTCACAGATATATATTTTTTTTTAAACGTTAATTTCTCAAAATCCACTGGAGCACATATATTGAGACATAGCAAAGGCACGTCGGGCAAACCATATCTACAATTTTGCCAAGTTTCATGTAAATCTATTCAGCCGTTCGAGCTAAAAGTGAGTCCAACCGCCCTATGGAAAAATGAATGGGAAAAACGTGTTTTGGGACCCCCCTTGTTTCTCGGCCCCCCCTTGACGAAACCCCCCCAAATTTTCAGGGGCTGCTCAGAAACAAAATGTGCCATTTCAGCCAATTCCGTCCACAAACGCCAAAGTTATTAGACATAGAATTTTCAGAAATCCCATAGAGAAAAAATCCTAACTATATATACCCACTGGCTATCGCCAGTAGGTAATATACATATATAAACATATATAATCTGCATATCTATATAAATATAAATGCATGCATACATATACATATATGCATACATATGCATGTTATTTACATGAAAGTTTTAAAAACACTAATAAAAGCAAAGCTAAAAAGCCACCTCATTACAAACAGAATGGCTTTAACTTAAACGAGGGCGAGATCTATTGCATTTTCAATGCTTGTTTACTTTGGTTCTATCAAGAAGGCATTCAGATGTTTCACACATTTGCCATAAATTCTGAATGTTAGCACTCTAGTTGTTCATTAGATCACTGTAGTAAAGCTAGTGCTCACCAGGGAAGTCTGCTGCTAATCATGGTTTGCAGCCATTTTCCCGCATTTTTTATCCCGCAGACTTTCAGTCTGCATACCATTATCCCGCAAGGTCATTGACCTCGCATACCATTATCCCGCATTTTTTCAAAACGCATGTGCATTTATCGCGCATGCCTTTACAAAGAATTACGTTTTAAAGGCATGTATGGTAAATGCATTTGCGTTGTGAAAACCACGATGACGAGAGAGGTAAGTGGGTTTGTGTTAATTTTTTCGTGGGTTAGTGATTGTGTAGTGTAGTGTAGTGTTGTGTAGTGTAGTGTTGTGTTAGTGTAGTGTAGAGTTGTGGTGGTTGTTTAGTGTAGGGTCATGCTGGGGGTAGTGTTTTAGGGTTTAGGGTTGTGTTGTAGTGTTTGCGTAGTGTAGGGTCATGCTGGGGGTAGTGTTTTAGGGTTTAGGGTAGTGTTGTAGTGTTTGCGTAGTGTAGGGTCATGCTGGGGGTAGTGTTTTAGGGTTTTGGGTAGTGTTGTAGTGTTTGCGTTGTGTAGGGTCATGCTGGGGCTAGTGTTTTAGGGTTTAGGGTAGTGTTGTAGTGTTTGCGTAGTGTAGGGTCATGCTGGGCGTAGTGTTTTAGGGTTTAGGATAGTGTTGTAGTGTTTGCGTAGTGTAGGGTCATGCTGGGGGTAGTGTTTTAGGGTTTTGGGTAGTGTTGTAGTGTTTGCGTAGTGTAGGGTCATGCTGGGGTGTAGTATTTTAGGGTTTAGGGTAGTGTTGTAGTGTTTGTGTAGTGTAGGGTCATGCTGGGGGTAGTGTTTTAGGGTTTTGGGTAGTGTTGTAGTGTTTGCGTAGTGTAGGGTCATGCTGGGGGTAGTGTTTTAGGGTTTTGGGTAGTGTTGTAGTGTTTGCATAGTGTAGGGTCATGCTGGGGTGTAGTGTTTTAGGGTTTTGGGTAGTGTTGTAGTGTTTGCGTAGTGTAGGGTCATGCTGGGGTGTAGTGTTTTAGGGTTTTGGGTAGTGTTGTAGTGTTTGCGTAGTGAAGGGTCATGCTGGGGGTAGTGTTTTAGGGTTTTGGGTAGTGTTGTAGTGTTTGCGTAGTGTAGGGCCATGCTGGGGGTAGTGTTTTAGGGTTTTGGGTAGTGTTGTAGTGTTTGCGTAGTGTAGGGCCATGCTGGGGGGTAGTGTTTTAGGGTTTTGGGTAGTGTTGTAGTGTTTGCGTAGTGTAGGGTCATGCTGGGGGTAGTGTTTTAGGGTTTAGGGTAGTGTTGTAGTGTTTGCGTAGTGTAGGGTCATGCTGGGGGTAGTGTTTTAGGGTTTAGGGTAGTGTTGTAGTGTTTGCGTAGTGTAGGGTCATGCTGGGGGTAGTGTTTTAGGGTTTAGGGTAGTGTTGTAGTGTTTGCGTAGTGTAGGGTCATCCTGGGGGTAGTGTTTTAGGGTTTAGGGTAGTGTTGTAGTGTTTGCGTAGTGTAGGGTCATCCTGGGGGTAGTGTTTTAGGGTTTAGGGTAGTGTTGCAGTGTTTGCGTAGTGTAGGGTCATGCTGGGGTATAGTGTTTTAGGGTTTTGGGTAGTGTTGTAGTGTTTGCGTAGTGTAGGGTCATGCTGGGGGTAGTGTTCTAGGGTTTAGGGTAGTGTTGTAGTGTTTGCGTAGTGTAGGGTCATGCTGGGGGTAGTGGTTTAGGGTTTAGGGTAGTGTTGTAGTGTTTGCGTAGTGTAGGGTCATGCTGGGGGTAGTGTTTTAGGGTTTAGGGTTGTGTTGTAGTGTTTGCGTAGTGTAGGGTCATGCTGGGGGTAGTGTTTTAGGGTTTAGGGTTGTGTTGTAGTGTTTGTGTAGTGTAGGGTCATGCTGGGGGTAGTGTTTTAGGGTTTAGGGTAGTGTTGTAGTGTTTGCGTAGTGTAGGGTCATGCTGGGGTGTAGTGTTTTAGGGTTTTGGGTAGTGTTGTAGTGTTTGCGTAGTGTAGGGTCATGCTGGGGGTAGTGTTTTAGGGTTTAGGGTAGTGTTGTACTGTTTGTGTAGTGTAGGGTCATGCTGGGGGTAGTGTTTTAGGGTTTAGGGTAGTTTAGTTGTTTAGTGTATGCTAAAGGCATATTCGTTCTAAAAGTTTTCGTTATTTTAATTTGCGGCCTAATAGTACATGCGGGATTTTTTTTGCGGACTGATGGTATGCGGGATTTCGTCATATATTCGCTAATCATACTTTCTATGGCAAAATGAACCCCCTCATTTTGTTCCTTTTTAAATTAAATGTTTTAAGAGTTACCACTTTATTCCAATCAAGATGGCTTCAGGTGTGCCATACCTTTGTAATAAGTAGGACTGTTAGCACTCTAGTTGTTCTTTAGAACACTCTGGGACATTCTGTCATTGGGCTATAGTTGGGCTACATCTGGCTGATATTTGGGCTACATTTGTTTTTTTTGTCTCTGGTGGCCATCTTTGGGCTACATTGGGCTACATTGGGCTACATTTGGGCTCCAACATATATATAGCCCAAAGTAGCCCAATATATATTTTTCAAAGTTAATTTTCGTAAAAACCACTGGAGCCTATATCTTGAGACATAGCAAAGGCACATCGGGCTACCAGTCCCTACAATTTTGCCAAGTTTGGTGTAAATCCATTCAGCCGTTCAGGCTAAAAGTGAGGCCAACCGCCCTATGGAAAATTGCATGGGAAAAACACGTTTTGGGACCCCCCTTTTTTCTCAGCCCCCCCTTGACGAAACCCCCCCAAATTTTCAGGGGCTGCTCAAAAACAAAATGTTCCATTTTCCTGAAAATTTCAGCCAATTCTGTCGTCAAACGCCAAAGTTATTCGACATAGAATTTTCAAAAATCCCATAGGAAAAAAATCCTAACTATATATACCTACTGGCTATCGCCAGTAGGTAATATATATATATATATATATATATATATCAAGATAATTTGAGATTCTAATTGAACAATTCCAAAAGACCTCCCCTAAGACTACTACAAATGCGGTGCACGTGGTACGTACTTTGTAACAAAATCAACATCAAAGATAAATTTAGTTCACAATTGTCACTAGGAAATCTACTGCTTTCCTACACTAAGGCAACTACCATCGTGGTCCTTATTTCCCAAACAGATGTATTCATAAAGAAGTATTGCTAATGAATAATTGACTTTCCCTTTATTCTGCAAATATACTCTGCTTTAATTGTGTTCTCAATTACATGGTATGTTTACGCATGTATGGTCTACAGCAGACCTTTCCAAACTGTGTATCCCGACACAGTACTGTGTCGCCTGCAAATGGGTGTGTCGCAGGCACTTATCACATAACTGCTGCTAATTAAGAGGCTTTCCTAGACACATTGCTCTATGGTCTTTCAAAGAACTGAAGTGCTCAGGTGCGGCTGTGTGTGTGCCTGGGAAGCTGGGGTGAGGTGACAGACAGACAGACTGAGACGGAGGGAGGGAGACAAAGGGAGGGAAACAGAGAAAGAGATAGAGGGGAAGCAGAGGGGTTGACAGACAGAGGGAGGAGGGCGAGGGAGGGAGACAGACAGAGGGAGGAGGGTGACAGACAGAGGGAGGAGGGTGACTGACAGAGGGAGGAGGGAGACAGGCCAGAGGGAGACAGGCCAGAGGGAGACAGGCCAGAGGGAGACAGGCCAGAGGGAGACAGGCCAGAGGGAGACAGGCCAGAGGGAGACAGGCTAGAGGGAGACAGGCAAGAGGCAGAGACAGACAGAGGCAGAGAGACGGAGAGGAAAACAGAGGGAGGGAGACAGGGACAGACAGAGGCAGGGGCTGCTCAAAAACAAAATGTTCCATTTTCCTGAAAATTTCAGCCAATTCTGTCGTCAAACGCCAAAGTTATTCGACATAGAATTTTCAAAAATCCCATAGGAAAAAAATCCTAACTATATATACCTACTGGCTATCGCCAGTAGGTAATATATATATATATATATATATATATATCAAGATAATTTGAGATTCTAATTGAACAATTCCAAAAGACCTCCCCTAAGACTACTACAAATGCGGTGCACGTGGTACGTACTTTGTAACAAAATCGACATCAAAGATAAATTTAGTTCACAATTGTCACTAGGAAATCTACTGCTTTCCTACACTAAGGCAACTACCATCGTGGTCCTTATTTCCCAAACAGATGTATTCATAAAGAAGTATTGCTAATGAATAATTGACTTTCCCTTTATTCTGCAAATATACTCTGCTTTAATTGTGTTCTCAATTACATGGTATGTTTACGCATGTATGGTCTACAGCAGACCTTTCCAAACTGTGTATCCCGACACAGTACTGTGTCGCCTGCAAATGGGTGTGTCGCAGGCACTTATCACATAACTGCTGCTAATTAAGAGGCTTTCCTAGACACATTGCTCTATGGTCTTTCAAAGAACTGAAGTGCTCAGGTGCGGCTGTGTGTGTGCCTGGGAAGCTGGGGTGAGGTGACAGACAGACAGACTGAGACGGAGGGAGGGAGACAAAGGGAGGGAAACAGAGAAAGAGATAGAGGGGAAGCAGAGGGGTTGACAGACAGAGGGAGGAGGGCGAGGGAGGGAGACAGACAGAGGGAGGAGGGTGACAGACAGAGGGAGGAGGGTGACTGACAGAGGGAGGAGGGAGACAGGCCAGAGGGAGACAGGCCAGAGGGAGACAGGCCAGAGGGAGACAGGCCAGAGGGAGACAGGCCAGAGGGAGACAGGCTAGAGGGAGACAGGCAAGAGGCAGAGACAGACAGAGGCAGAGAGACGGAGAGGAAAACAGAGGGAGGGAGACAGGGACAGACAGAGGCAGAGACTGAGGTAGGCAGAGACAGAGAGGGAGAGGGAGGGAGACAGAGGGAGAGAGATATAGTGAGACAGAGGGAGGCAGGCAGAGTGAGACAGGGAGGGAGTCGGGGAGGCAGCGGGAAGGAGAGGCAGACAGAGGGAGGGAGAGGCAGACAGGGGGAGAGGCAGACAGGGGGAGAGGCAGACAGGGGGAGAGGCAGACAGGGGGAGAGGCAGACAGGGGGAGAGGCAGACAGGGGGAGAGGCAGACAGGGGGAGAGGCAGACAGGCCAGAGGCAGACAGGCCAGAGGCAGACAGGCCAGAGGCAGACAGGCAAGCAGATGGCGGTTGACCACTGGATAAGCCACCACTGAGTAATGTGGAAATGTGCTGATTGCAATCGATGCCACCCGGCCTCAGGGGTGCGGGTTATAAGGCTGTGTACATACTACTTGGTAACACTGTGAACACTAAGGTCCCGCGCAAACAAAATTGTGTATACACTGTAATGTGAATATTGGAATCTGCAATAAAAATTGTTTTACAAAAAAAAAGAGGCAGACAGGCAAGAGGCAGACAGGCAAGAGGCAGACAGGCAAGAGGCAGACAGGCAAGAGGCAGACAGGCAAGAGGCAGACAGGCAAGAGGCAGACAGGCAAGAGGCAGACAGGCAAGAGGCAGACAGGCAAGAGGCAGACAGGCAAGAGGCAGACAGGCAAGAGGCAGACAGGTAAGAGGCAGACAGGCTAGAGGCAGACAGGCAAGAGGCAGACAGGCAAGAGGCAGACAGGCAAGAGGCAGACAGGCAAGAGGCAGACAGGCAAGAGGCAGACAGGCTAGAGGCAGACAGGCTAGAGGCAGACAGGGAGACAGGCTAGAGGCAGACAGGGAGACAGGCTAGAGGGAGACAGGGAGACAGGCTAGAGGGAGACAGGCAAGAGGGAAGGAGGGAGACAGGCAAGAGGGAAGGAGGGAGACAGGCAAGAGGGAAGGAGGGAGACAGGCAAGAGGGAAGGAGGGGGCAAGAGGGAAGGAGGGGGGCAAGAGGGAAGGAGGGGGGCAAGAGGGAAGGGGGCAGTGAGTGGGACAGTGAATGGGACAGAGGGAGAGGGAGAAAGAGAGAGACTGGAAGAGAGAGACGGAGAGGGAGAGGGAGGGAGGGAGACTGGAAGAGAGAGAGACGGAGACGGAGAGGGAGAGGGAGGGAGGGAGACAGAGACAGAGGGAGACAGAGAGATAGAGGGAGGGGGAGACAGAGACAGAGGGAGACAGAGACAGAGGCAGAGAGAGGGGCAGGGGCAGACAGAGGCAGAGAGACGGAGAGGAAAACAGAGGGAGGGAGACAGGGACAGACAGACAGATGGAGGCAGATACAAGGGACAGACAGATAGAGGCAGAGACTGAGATAGGCAGAGAGGGAGAGGGAGGGAGACAAGGGGGAGGGAGACAAGAGGGAGGGAGACAAGAGGGAGGGAGACAAGTGGGAGGGAGACAAGTGGGAGGGAGACAAGTGGGAGGGAGACAAGTGGGAGGGAGACAAGTGGGAGGGAGACAAGAGGGAGGGAGACAAGAGGGAGGGAGACAAGAGGGAGGGAGACAAGAGGGAGGGAGACAAGAGGGAGGGAGACAAGAGGGAGGGAGACAAGAGGGAGGGAGACAAGAGGGAGGCGTGCAAGAGGGAGGCGTGCAAGAGGGAGGCGTGCAAGAGGGAGGCGTGCAAGAGGGAGGCATGCAAGAGGGAGGCATGCAAGAGGGAGACAGGGAGACAGACAGGCCAGAGGGAGACAGACAGGCCAGAGGGAGACAGACAGGCCAGAGGGAGACAGACAGGCCAGAGGGAGACAGACAGGCCAGAGGGAGACAGACAGGCCAGAGGGAGACAGACAGGCCAGAGGGAGACAGACAGGCCAGAGGGAGACAGACAGGCCAGAGGGAGACAGACAGGCCAGAGGGAGACAGACAGGCCAGAGGGAGACAGACAGGCCAGAGGGAGACAGACAGGCCAGAGGGAGTTGGACAGAGAGAGAGGGAGAAAGAGGGAGAGACAGGGAGAGAGAGATAGATAGAGAGAGGGGAAGGGAGACGGAGGGAGAGAGAGAGGGAGGGAGACAGAGAAAGAGACAGAGAGGGAGGGAGATGGAGGGAGAGGGAGGGAGAGAGAGAGGGGGAGGGAGACAGAGACAGAGAAAGAGACAGAGAGAGAGAGGGAGGGAGACAGATAGCGAGAGGGAGGGAGACCGAGACAGAGGCAGAGAGAGGGACCGGGGCAGACAGATAGAGGCAGAGACAGACAGAGGCAGAGAGACGGAGAGGAAAACAGAGGGAGGGAGACAGGGACAGACAGAGGCAGAGACTGAGGTAGGCAGAGACAGAGAGGGAGAGGGAGGGAGACAGAGGGAGAGAGATATAGTGAGACAGAGGGAGGCAGGCAGAGTGAGACAGGGAGGGTGTCGGGGAGGCAGCGGGAAGGAGAGGAAGACAGACAGAGGGAGGGAGAGCAGACAGAGGGAGGGAGAGCAGACAGAGGGAGGGAGAGGCAGACAGAGGGAGGGAGAGGCAGACAGAGGGAGGGAGAGGCAGACAGAGGAGGGAGAGGCAGACAGGGGGAGAGGCAGACAGGGGGAGAGGCAGACGGGGGGAGAGGCAGACGGGGGGAGAGGCAGACGGGGGGAGAGGCAGACGGGGGGAGAGGCAGACGGGGGGAGAGGCAGACGGGGGAGAGGCAGACGGGGGGGAGAGGCAGACGGGGGGAGAGGCAGACGGGGGTAGAGGCAGACGGGGGTAGAGGCAGACGGGGGTAGAGGCAGACGGGGGTAGAGGCAGACGGGGGTAGAGGCAGACGGGGGAAGAGGCAGACGGGGGAAGAGGCAGACGGGGGGAGAGGCAGACGGGGAGAGGCAGACGGGGGGAGAGGCAGACGGGGGGAGAGGCAGACGGGGGGAGAGGCAGACGGGGGGAGAGGCAGACGGGGGGAGAGGCAGACGGGGGGAGAGGCAGACGGGGGAGAGGCAGACGGGGGGAGAGGCAGACGGGGGGAGAGGCAGACGGGGGGAGAGGCAGACGGGGGGAGAGGCAGACGGGGGGAGAGGCAGACGGGGGGAGAGGCAGACGGGGGGAGAGGCAGACGGGGGGAGAGGCAGACGGGGGGAGAGGCAGACGGGGGGAGAGGGAGACGGGGGGGAGAGGGAGACGGGGGGAGAGGGAGACGGGGGAGAGGGAGACGGGGGGAGAGGCAGACGGGGGAGAGGGAGACGGGGGGAGAGGGAGACGGGGGGGAGAGGGAGACGGGGGGGAGAGGGAGACGGGGGAGAGGGAGACGGGGGGAGAGGGAGACGGGGGGAGAGGGAGACGGGGGGAGAGGGAGACGGGGGGAGAGGGAGACGGGGGAGAGGGAGACGGGGGGAGAGGGAGACGGGGGAGAGGGAGAGGGAGACAGAGAGAGAGGGAGACAGAGAGAGAGGGAGACAGAGAGAGGGGGAGACAGAGAGAGGGGGAGACAGAGAGAGGGGGAGACAGAGAGAGGGGGAGACAGAGAGAGAGGGAGACAGAGAGAGAGGGAGACAGAGAGAGGGGGAGACAGAGACAGAGAGAGAGGGAGACAGAGAGAGAGGGAGACAGAGAGAGAGGGAGACAGAGAGAGAGGGAGACAGAGAGAGAGGGAGACAGAGAGAGAGGGAGACAGAGAGAGAGGGAGACAGAGAGAGAGGGAGACAGAGAGAGAGGGAGACAGAGAGAGAGGGAGACAGAGAGAGAGGGAGACAGAGACAGAGAGAGAGGGAGACAGACAGAGACAGAGAGAGAGGGAGACAGAGAGAGAGGGAGAGAGAGACAGGGAGACAGAGAGAGAGGGAGACAGAGAGAGAGGGAGACAGAGAGAGGGGGAGACAGAGACAGAGAGAGAGGGAGACAGAGAGAGAGGGAGACAGAGAGAGAGGGAGACAGAGACAGAGAGAGGGAGACAGAGACAGAGAGAGGGAGACAGAGACAGAGAGAGAGGGAGACAGAGAGAGAGGGAGGGAGACAGAGACAGAGAGAGAGGGAGACAGAGAGAGAGGGAGACAGAGAGAGAGGGAGACAGAGAGAGAGGGAGACAGAGAGAGAGGGAGACAGAGAGAGAGGGAGACAGAGAGAGGGGGAGACAGAGACAGAGAGAGAGGGAGACAGAGAGAGAGGGAGACAGAGAGAGGGGGAGACAGAGACAGAGAGAGAGGGAGACAGAGAGAGAGGGAGACAGAGAGAGAGGGAGACAGAGAGAGAGGGAGACAGAGAGAGAGGGAGACAGAGAGAGAGGGAGACAGAGAGAGAGGGAGACAGAGAGAGAGGGAGACAGAGAGAGAGGGAGACAGAGACAGAGAGAGAGGGAGACAGACAGAGACAGAGAGAGAGGGAGACAGAGAGAGAGGGAGAGAGAGACAGGGAGACAGAGAGAGAGGGAGACAGAGAGAGAGGGAGACAGAGAGAGGGGGAGACAGAGACAGAGAGAGAGGGAGACAGAGAGAGAGGGAGACAGAGAGAGAGGGAGACAGAGACAGAGAGAGGGAGACAGAGACAGAGAGAGGGAGACAGAGACAGAGAGAGAGGGAGACAGAGAGAGAGGGAGGGAGACAGAGACAGAGAGAGAGGGAGACAGAGAGAGAGGGAGGGAGACAGAGACAGAGAGAGGGAGACAGAGACAGAGAGAGAGGGAGACAGAGAGAGAGGGAGGGAGACAGAGACAGAGAGAGAGGGAGACAGAGAGAGAGGGAGACAGAGAGAGAGGGAGACAGAGAGAGAGGGAGACAGAGAGAGAGGGAGACAGAGAGAGAGGGAGACAGAGAGAGGGGGAGACAGAGACAGAGAGAGAGGGAGACAGAGAGAGAGGGAGACAGAGAGAGGGGGAGACAGAGACAGAGAGAGAGGGAGACAGAGAGAGAGGGAGACAGAGAGAGAGGGAGACAGAGAGAGAGGGAGACAGAGAGAGAGGGAGACAGAGAGAGAGGGAGACAGAGAGAGAGGGAGACAGAGAGAGAGGGAGACAGAGAGAGAGGGAGACAGAGACAGAGAGAGAGGGAGACAGACAGAGACAGAGAGAGAGGGAGACAGAGAGAGAGGGAGAGAGAGACAGGGAGACAGAGAGAGAGGGAGACAGAGAGAGAGGGAGACAGAGAGAGGGGGAGACAGAGACAGAGAGAGAGGGAGACAGAGAGAGAGGGAGACAGAGAGAGAGGGAGACAGAGACAGAGAGAGGGAGACAGAGACAGAGAGAGGGAGACAGAGACAGAGAGAGAGGGAGACAGAGAGAGAGGGAGGGAGACAGAGACAGAGAGAGAGGGAGACAGAGAGAGAGGGAGACAGAGAGAGAGGGAGACAGAGAGAGAGGGAGACAGAGAGAGAGGGAGACAGAGAGAGAGGGAGACAGAGAGAGGGGGAGACAGAGACAGAGAGAGGGGGAGACAGAGACAGAGAGAGAGGGAGACAGAGAGAGAGGGAGACAGAGAGAGGGGGAGACAGAGACAGAGAGAGAGGGAGACAGAGAGAGAGGGAGACAGAGAGAGAGGGAGACAGAGAGAGAGGGAGACAGAGAGAGAGGGAGACAGAGAGAGAGGGAGACAGAGAGAGAGGGAGACAGAGAGAGAGGGAGACAGAGAGAGAGGGAGACAGAGACAGAGAGAGAGGGAGACAGACAGAGACAGAGAGAGAGGGAGACAGAGAGAGAGGGAGAGAGAGACAGGGAGACAGAGAGAGAGGGAGACAGAGAGAGAGGGAGACAGAGAGAGGGGGAGACAGAGACAGAGAGAGAGGGAGACAGAGAGAGAGGGAGACAGAGAGAGAGGGAGACAGAGACAGAGAGAGGGAGACAGAGACAGAGAGAGGGAGACAGAGACAGAGAGAGAGGGAGACAGAGAGAGAGGGAGGGAGACAGAGACAGAGAGAGAGGGAGACAGAGAGAGAGGGAGACGGAGAGAGAGGGAGACAGAGAGAGAGGGAGACAGAGAGAGAGGGAGACAGAGAGAGAGGGAGACAGAGAGAGAGGGAGACAGAGAGAGAGGGAGACAGAGAGAGAGGGAGACAGAGAGAGAGGGAGACAGAGAGAGAGGGAGACAGAGAGAGAGGGAGACAGAGAGAGAGGGAGACAGAGAGAGAGGGAGACCGAGAGAGAGGGAGACCGAGAGAGAGGGAGACCGAGAGAGAGGGAGACCGAGAGAGAGGGAGACAGAGAGAGAGGGAGACAGAGAGAGAGGGAGACCGAGAGAGAGGGAGACCGAGAGGGAGACAGAGACAGAGAGAGAGGGAGACAGAGACAGAGAGAGAGGGAGACAGAGAGAGAGGGAGACAGAGACAGAGAGAGAGGGAGACAGAGAGAGAGGGAGACAGAGAGAGAGGGAGACAGAGACAGAGAGAGAGGGAGACAGAGAGAGAGGGAGACAGAGAGAGAGGGAGACCGAGAGAGAGGGAGACCGAGAGGGAGACAGAGACAGAGAGAGAGGGAGACAGAGACAGAGAGAGAGGGAGACAGAGACAGAGACAGAGGGAGAGGGAGACAGAGACAGAGAGAGAGAGGGAGACAGAGACAGAGAGAGAGGGAGACAGAGAGAGAGGGAGACAGAGACAGAGAGAGAGGGAGACAGAGACAGAAAGAGAGGGAGACAGAGAGAGAGGGAGACAGAGAGAGAGGGAGACAGAGAGAGAGGGAGACAGAGAGAGAGGGAGACAGAGAGAGAGGGAGACAGAGAGAGAGGGAGACAGAGAGAGAGGGAGACCGAGAGAGAGGGAGACCGAGAGGGAGACAGAGACAGAGAGAGAGGGAGACAGAGACAGAGAGAGAGGGAGACAGAGAGAGAGGGAGACAGAGAGAGAGGGAGACAGAGAGAGGGGGAGACAGAGACAGAGAGAGAGGGAGACAGAGAGAGAGGGAGACAGAGAGAGAGGGAGACAGAGAGAGAGGGAGACCGAGAGAGAGGGAGACCGAGAGGGAGACAGAGACAGAGAGAGAGGGAGACAGAGACAGAGAGAGAGGGAGACAGAGAGAGAGGGAGACAGAGACAGAGAGAGAGGGAGACAGAGAGAGAGGGAGACAGAGAGAGAGGGAGACAGAGACAGAGAGAGAGGGAGACAGAGAGAGAGGGAGACAGAGAGAGAGGGAGACCGAGAGAGAGGGAGACCGAGAGGGAGACAGAGACAGAGAGAGAGGGAGACAGAGACAGAGAGAGAGGGAGACAGAGACAGAGACAGAGGGAGAGGGAGACAGAGACAGAGAGAGAGAGGGAGACAGAGACAGAGAGAGAGGGAGACAGAGAGAGAGGGAGACAGAGACAGAGAGAGAGGGAGACAGAGACAGAAAGAGAGGGAGACAGAGAGAGAGGGAGACAGAGAGAGAGGGAGACAGAGAGAGAGGGAGACAGAGAGAGAGGGAGACAGAGAGAGAGGGAGACAGAGAGAGAGGGAGACAGAGAGAGAGGGAGACCGAGAGAGAGGGAGACCGAGAGGAGACAGAGACAGAGAGAGAGGGAGACAGAGACAGAGAGAGAGGGAGACAGAGAGAGAGGGAGACAGAGAGAGAGGGAGACAGAGAGAGGGGGAGACAGAGACAGAGAGAGAGGGAGACAGAGAGAGAGGGAGACAGAGAGAGAGGGAGACAGAGAGAGAGGGAGACAGAGAGAGAGGGAGACAGAGAGAGAGGGAGACAGAGAGAGAGGGAGACAGAGAGAGAGGGAGACAGAGAGAGAGGGAGACAGAGAGAGAGGGAGACAGAGACAGAGAGAGAGGGAGACAGACAGAGACAGAGAGAGAGGGAGACAGAGAGAGAGGGAGAGAGAGACAGGGAGACAGAGAGAGAGGGAGACAGAGAGAGAGGGAGACAGAGAGAGGGGGAGACAGAGACAGAGAGAGAGGGAGACAGAGAGAGAGGGAGACAGAGAGAGAGGGAGACAGAGACAGAGAGAGGGAGACAGAGACAGAGAGAGGGAGACAGAGACAGAGAGAGAGGGAGACAGAGAGAGAGGGAGGGAGACAGAGACAGAGAGAGAGGGAGACAGAGAGAGAGGGAGACGGAGAGAGAGGGAGACAGAGAGAGAGGGAGACAGAGAGAGAGGGAGACAGAGAGAGAGGGAGACAGAGAGAGAGAGACAGAGAGAGAGGGAGACTAGCAGCGAGTAGGAGACAGAGAGAGAGGGAGACAGAGAGAGAGGGAGACAGAGAGAGAGGGAGACAGAGAGAGAGGGAGACCGAGAGAGAGGGAGACCGAGAGAGAGGGAGACCGAGAGAGAGGGAGACCGAGAGAGAGGGAGACAGAGAGAGAGGGAGACAGAGAGAGAGGGGAGACCGAGAGAGGAGACAGAGACAGAGAGAGAGGGAGACAGAGACAGAGAGAGAGGGAGACAGAGAGAGAGGGAGACAGAGACAGAGAGAGAGGGAGACAGAGAGAGAGGGAGACAGAGAGAGAGGGAGACCGAGAGAGAGGGAGACAGAGAGAGAGGGAGACAGAGAGAGAGGGAGACAGAGAGAGAGGGAGACAGAGAGAGAGGGAGACAGAGAGAGAGGGAGACAGAGAGAGAGGGAGACAGAGACAGAGAGAGAGGAGACAGACAGAGACAGAGAGAGAGGGAGACAGAGAGAGAGGGAGAGAGAGACAGGGAGACAGAGAGAGAGGGAGACAGAGAGAGAGGGAGACAGAGAGAGGGGGAGACAGAGACAGAGAGAGAGGGAGACAGAGAGAGAGGGAGACAGAGAGAGAGGGAGACAGAGACAGAGAGAGGGAGACAGAGACAGAGAGAGGGAGACAGAGACAGAGAGAGAGGGAGACAGAGAGAGAGGGAGGGAGACAGAGACAGAGAGAGAGGGAGACAGAGAGAGAGGGAGACGGAGAGAGAGAGGGAGACAGAGAGAGAGGGAGACAGAGAGAGAGGGAGACAGAGAGAGAGGGAGACAGAGAGAGAGGGAGACAGAGAGAGAGGGAGACAGAGAGAGAGGGAGACAGAGAGAGAGGGAGACAGAGAGAGAGGGAGACAGAGAGAGAGGGAGACAGAGAGAGAGGGAGACAGAGAGAGAGGGAGACCGAGAGAGAGGGAGACCGAGAGAGAGGGAGACCGAGAGAGAGGGAGACCGAGAGAGAGGGAGACAGAGAGAGAGGGAGACAGAGAGAGAGGGAGACCGAGAGAGAGGGAGACCGAGAGGGAGACAGAGACAGAGAGAGAGGGAGACAGAGACAGAGAGAGAGGGAGACAGAGAGAGAGGGAGACAGAGACAGAGAGAGAGGGAGACAGAGAGAGAGGGAGACAGAGAGAGAGGGAGACCGAGAGAGAGGGAGACCGAGAGGGAGACAGAGACAGAGAGAGAGGGAGACAGAGACAGAGAGAGAGGGAGACAGAGACAGAGACAGAGGGAGAGGGAGACAGAGACAGAGAGAGAGAGGGAGACAGAGACAGAGAGAGAGGGGAGACAGAGAGAGAGGAGACAGAGACAGAGAGAGAGGGAGACAGAGACAGAGAGAGAGGGAGACAGAGACAGAGAGAGAGGGAGACAGAGAGAGAGGGAGACAGAGAGAGAGGGAGACAGAGAGAGAGGGAGACAGAGAGAGAGGGAGACAGAGAGAGAGGGGAGACCGAGAGAGAGGGAGACCGAGAGGGAGACAGAGACAGAGAGAGAGGGAGACAGAGACAGAGAGAGAGGGAGACAGAGAGAGAGGGAGACAGAGAGAGAGGGAGACAGAGAGAGGGGGAGACAGAGAGAGAGGGATACAGAGAGAGAGGGAGACAGAGACAGAGACAGAGACAGAGAGAGAGGGAGACAGAGACAGAGAGAGAGGGAGACAGAGACAGAGAGAGAGGGAGACAGAGACAGAGAGAGAGGGAGACAGAGACAGAGAGAGAGGGAGACAGAGAGAGAGGAGACAGAGACAGAGAGAGAGGGAGACAGAGACAGAGAGAGAGGGAGACAGAGACAGAGAGAGAGGGAGACAGAGACAGAGAGAGAGGGAGACAGAGAGAGAGGGAGACAGAGACAGAGAGAGACAGAGACAGAGAGAGAGGGAGACCGAGAGAGAGGGAGACCGAGAGAGAGGGAGACCGAGAGAGAGGGAGACGAGAGAGAGGGAGACAGAGAGAGAGGGAGACCGAGAGAGAGGGAGACAGAGAGAGAGGGAGACAGAGATAGAGAGAGAGGGAGACAGAGAGAGAGGGAGACAGAGAGAGAGGGAGACAGAGAGAGAGGGAGACAGAGAGAGAGGGAGACAGAGAGAGAGGGAGACAGAGAGAGAGGGAGACAGAGAGAGAGGGAGACAGAGAGAGAGGGGAGACAGAGAGAGAGGGAGACAGAGAGAGAGGGAGACAGAGGGAGAGGAAGACAGAGAGAGAGGGAGACAGAGACAGAGAGAGAGGGAGACAGAGACAGAGAGAGAGGGAGACAGAGACAGAGAGAGAGGGAGACAGAGACAGAGAGAGAGGGAGACAGAGACAGAGAGAGAGGGAGACAGAGAGAGAGGGAGACAGAGACAGAGAGAGAGGGAGACAGAGACAGAGAGAGAGGGAGACAGAGACAGAGAGAGAGGGAGACAGAGACAGAGAGAGAGGGAGAGGGAGACAGAGACAGAGAGAGAGGGAGACAGAGACAGAGAGAGAGGGAGACAGAGAGAGAGGGAGACAGAGAGAGAGGGAGACAGAGAGAGAGGGAGACAGAGAGAGAGGGAGACAGAGAGAGAGGGAGACAGAGAGAGAGGGAGACAGAGGGAGAGGAAGACAGAGACAGAGAGAGAGGGAGACAGAGACAGAGAGAGAGGGAGACAGAGACAGAGAGAGAGGGAGACAGAGACAGAGGGAGACAGAGACAGAGGGAGACAGAGACAGAGAGAGAGGGAGACAGAGACAGAGAGAGAGGGAGACAGAGACAGAGAGAGAGGGAGACAGAGACAGAGAGAGAGGGAGACAGAGACAGAGGGAGACAGAGACAGAGGGAGACAGAGACAGAGAGAGAGGGAGACAGAGACAGAGAGAGAGGGAGACAGAGACAGAGAGAGAGGGAGACAGAGACAGAGAGAGAGGGAGACAGAGACAGAGAGAGAGGGAGACAGAGAGAGAGGGAGAGAGAGACAGAGAGAGAGGGAGACAGAGAGAGAGGGAGACAGAGAGAGAGGGAGACAGAGAGAGAGGGAGACAGAGAGAGAGGGGAGACAGAGAGAGAGGGAGACAGAGAGAGAGGGAGACAGAGAGAGAGGGAGACAGAGAGAGGGGGAGACAGAGAGAGAGGGAGACAGAGACAGAGAGAGAGGGAGACAGACAGAGACAGAGAGAGAGGGAGACAGAGAGAGAGGGAGAGAGAGACAGAGAGAGAGGGAGACAGAGAGAGAGGGAGACAGAGAGAGAGAGGGGAGACAGAGAGAGAGGGAGACAGAGAGAGAGGGAGACAGAGAGAGAGGGAGACAGAGAGAGAGGGAGACAGAGAGAGGGGGGAGACAGAGACAGAGAGAGAGGGAGACAGAGAGAGAGGGAGACAGAGAGAGAGGGAGACAGAGAGAGAGGGAGACAGAGAGAGGGGGAGACAGAGAGAGGGGGAGACAGAGACAGAGAGAGAGGGAGACAGAGAGAGAGGGAGACAGAGAGAGAGGGAGACAGAGACAGAGAGAGACAGAGACAGAGAGAGGGGGAGACAGAGACAGAGAGAGGGGGAGACAGAGACAGAGACAGAGAGAGAGGGAGACAGAGACAGAGAGAGAGGGAGACAGAGACAGAGAGAGAGAGGGAGACAGAGACAGAGAGAGAGGGAGACAGAGAGAGGGGGAGACAGAGACAGAGAGAGAGGGAGACAGAGACAGAGAGAGAGGGAGACAGAGACAGAGAGAGAGGGAGACAGAGACAGAGAGAGAGAGGGAGACAGAGACAGAGAGAGAGGGAGACAGAGAGAGAGGGAGACAGAGACAGAGAGAGAGGGAGACAGAGACAGAGAGAGAGGGAGACAGAGAGAGAGGGAGACAGAGAGAGGGGGAGACAGAGACA
>NW_028253675.1:0-66000 GCF_964263255.1 Lissotriton vulgaris
ACTTTCCTGCAATGGGTGTTCACTAGGAAAACGGGTTTCCGGAATGTAATGCACTACCTTGACGACTTTCTGTTCCTTGGTCCCGCCGGAAATCCCGAATGTGCCCAGGCCTTAGCTGAATTCTGTGTGTTGATGGGTCATTTTGGCGTGCCATTGGCACCAGGTAAAACTATGGGTCCCACGACTTGCCTCGAGTTTTTGGGGATCGAGTTGGACTCTAGGGAGGGGTGTTTCCGTTTACCAGCTAGCAAAGTGTTGAAGTTCAGGGCAGCCCTCCAAGTATGTTTAACTGCATCTAAGGTTACACTGCATCAGTTGCAACAATTGGTGGGGAAGTTGAACTTTGCCTTGAGAGTGATCCCAATGGCCCGCCCCTTTTCCCGCTCAATCGCCCAAGCAATGGTTGGCCTAAAGGAGGGTCATCATCGCACGAGGTTATCGGCCGAGGTCCGCCAGGACATGCGTATTTGGTTAGCATTTTTGGCGGACTTCAATGGTCGAGTCGTCTGGAACAAGCCAGCCGTATCCTCCGAAGAGCTTGGGCTATGGACAGATTCAGCGGGAAGCATAGGCTTTGGCGCCATCTTCGGCACAAAATGGTCTGCACAAAGGTGGCCCCTATGGTGGCACGAGAAGGGGCTGACGAGTAATATTGCTTTCCTTGAACTGTTTCCTATTCTGGTGGCCCTGAGAACCTGGCCTGAAGGGTTCAGAGATCATTCTGTCGTGTTCTGGTCTGACAATATGACCGTTGTAGAATGCATCAATAGTCAGGCAGCCCGTTGTAAACTGATTTTGAGGCTGCTCAAAGAAATTGTCCTACTGTGTATGCAACTGAACGTGATATTCAGAGCAAAACATGTCCCGGGGGTGATGAATCAGGCGGCTGATGCACTGTCTCGTTTTCACATGCAGGCTTTCTCGGGTTTCCTTCCTTCAGCGGACCCAGAGCCGGCACCCTTCCCCGAAGCTCTCTGGTCTCTCGGTGCCCCGAACTTCGTCACCTCGTGGGAGAGAGTCTAGCACCCAGGACAAGGAAGGCATATGAAGGGGCGTTTCAGGCCTATTTAGCCTTTTTGGGGACTGAGAGAGGGGGACTTTGGGGTCAGGAAGAGTGGGTTGTACATTTTCTGATGTCCTTACGTAGGGCTGGGAAATCGGTGGCTACGGCCCAAAGGCATCGTGCCGCCATTTCCTTTGTTGCCAGGGCCCATAATATCCAGGACCCGACAGCGTCTTTTGCAGTACAAAAGGCGCTGCGTGGGTGGCAACGCCTTGAGGGTCGCAGAGTAGATGTGAGACGACCAATAGGTCTGGATAGGTTGTCCCAGTTGCTGGCCACACTCCCTACCACATGCTCGTCTCCTTTCGAGACGTGTTTGTTCCGGACTGCATTTACGCTGCCATTTCACGGGGCTATGAGGATAAGTGAGCTGGTTGCAAGAAACAAACAGGATGTGGTGGGGGGGTTGTGCCGGGAACACGTTCAGATCAGGGGCGATGCGATGATTGTCTCCTTTCTCAGGTCCAAGACCGACCAAGATGGGAGGGGGGACTGCACGATCATTCGCAGGACCCCGGGTCCTCCATGTGTCCGGTACAGTGTTTAGAAGATTACCTAGCACGAAGGGTGGCATCATGGGGGGGGACTTTGTTGAGGCATGCAGACGCCACCCCGCTGACAAGGTTTCAATTTCAGCGGGTGCTTGCAATGGCCATTGCCGCAGCGGGCTTGGACCCGGGCGAATTCGGGACCCATTCCTTTCGAATAGGGGCTGCCACTGAAGCTACAGCCAGGGGTCTTAATGTAGAGCAAGTGAAACGAGTGGGGCGTTGGTCCTCCAATTGTTATAAGAGATATGTGCGATTGCACATGTTGTGAAGCTGTAATCATATACTCACGCTTCTTGTCTTTTGTTTGTTTTCAGTTGCGCAAGCCTACGCGGCAGGGCGGACTATGCAGTCGACCCAACACCAGGCCAGCGGTCAGACATCACCGGCTGTGAGAAAGGAGGTGTGGGTCGTGGGCCACTCATACGTGAGACGGGCCGCAGACGTATTCAAAGCAGGTGACATGATTCACGTACCTGGGGAATACGGGTACAGAGTGTCCTTCTACGGAAGAGGCGGTCTCTGTATTGACCAGTTTCAAGCATTCTTTGAGGGTCTGTTAGGGCGGATGAGGTCACCGCCGTCCATAGTCATAGTGCATTTAGGGGGCAATGATTTGGTCACCACCGGTAGACGACTTCTCCTGGAGGCCATGCTTTCCACGGTAAGTTGGTTAGCGAGGAGAGTTCCGGGGTGCATAATTGCGTGGTCTCATATGATCCCACGAAAAGTGTGGCGGGGGGCTATCTCGATCCCTGCTTTGAATCATTCTGTTAAAAAATTGAATAACAAAGTGAGTAGGTTGTTCCGTTCCAAGACATTGCATTCGATCTCGCATAGTTGTATTAATGATGACAGTATGTATTTGGGGGATGGTGTGCATTTGTCAAGGGTGGGGAATGAGCTACTCATAGGAGACTTCTTAGCTTGGTTAAAAATGTTAAAACATGACCTTTAGGTAGGAGTCTTGTGGGGGGTCCGGATAGCCGGTCAACTATCCGGACCTGTGGCGGTAAGGTCATGATCGGTGAGCACTAATTAGAAGATCCCTATGAGTGGGCGTCACCCAACACGGATGGGAGCGCTCGGGAGAGGTGGCCATTGGCCCCTCAGTGGGGAGGCGGTCCCGTCTAAGGGTGGGTCGCCGGAAGTAAAGGAAAGGCGGTCAAGGCCCCTTCCTTTGTAGGAGGGGTTACAGCCCCCTCCTGGGGAATTTCCCGGGGCCAGTATCATCTGCGACGGCAGATGCGGTAAGTTGTGTGGGGTGGGGGGAGGTCCACGATACCTTCTAGATACCTCACACGAGTCTTCGAACGACCTTTAAATGGCGTCGAGTCTTAAGTGCCCCCGTCAAGTCAAGGGAAATTGTTAGTAGTTGCACTTGAGGTAAGCCTCTGTGCTGTCGCCCCTCCCAAGTGGGAGGGGTAAGTCTGGTTAGGGATCTTGACACCGGTTATGACCTTGCCGTTGGCCCTTAAACGTTAGGATGTACAATTTCAGTATGTCTAGAGAATGTTTTGTAGGATGCTAGTTCGGCTAGGAGAACCTCTGTATTAGAGAATATGTTAAGGTTAGCCAAACATCGCAATGTGTTAAGGAAATTGTACATAACATGAAACGTTTAATGTTTTTAATTTGTTTTAATAAATACGGCCGGGAGGGTCACTCCCTCCCACTTCCAAAAACTTTAAGAACTGTTTCCGGTTTCCCTCCTTTTGGGGATTGTGTTGAGAGGGGGTGGCGGGTATCTCAGCCATATGGAAAGGGGCGACCACTCGGTCCCCCCGAACGTATGGCGGAGTGCCTCGATCCCCCCGGGAAGCCATTTTTGGGCGGGAGGCGCGTCTCGGCTGGTATGCCCGAAGCGGCGTAGCCGGGGCACGTCTTTTCCCGCCCTAGAGTGGGCTGGCCTAGACACCGACGTAGCCAGCCCCGCCCTAAGGGCAGGCAGGGGCGGGTTTACGCCCGCCCTGAAGACGGATAAAAAGAGACGCAAGACCAGAAGACGTCCTCTTGTTCTTGTGCTCCGAAGTTGCACCTCCTCGCTACACGTGAGCTCGGGACAGAACGAAGAGCCAATTTTGACCCACCCACCAGCCCCTGAGGACAGCCAGTTGTTTTGTAATAAAGTGAATTTATAAATATGTTTCCCGTTTCGTTTACAGGCTGTGAAGGTATCAGTTTGATGTTGAGCCTAATAAAGAATGGTGAATGTCGTGTAGGTTTTTACGATTAAAATGATTTGATATAGTGTTGTATCTTTAAGCATGCTCTTTCGGTCGTAGCGACCAATGTTTACATAGGTTTGTGTAAGAATTGTCGTATTTATTTTTTGGTAGGCGGTAAGGTCATGATCGGTGAGCACTAATTAGAAGATCCCTATGAGTGGGCGTCACCCAACACGGATGGGAGCGCTCGGGAGAGGTGGCCATTGGCCCCTCAGTGGGGAGGCGGTCCCGTCTAAGGGTGGGTCGCCGGAAGTAAAGGAAAGGCGGTCAAGGCCCCTTCCTTTGTAGGAGGGGTTACAGCCCCCTCCTGGGGAATTTCCCGGGGCCAGTATCATCTGCGACGGCAGATGCGGTAAGTTGTGTGGGGTGGGGGGAGGTCCACGATACCTTCTAGATACCTCACACGAGTCTTCGAACGACCTTTAAATGGCGTCGAGTCTTAAGTGCCCCCGTCAAGTCAAGGGAAATTGTTAGTACTTGCACTTGAGGTAAGCCTCTGTGCTGTCGCCCCTCCCAAGTGGGAGGGGTAAGTCTGGTTAGGGATCTTGACACCGGTTATGACCTTGCCGTTGGCCCTTAAACGTTAGGATGTACAATTTCAGTATGTCTAGAGAATGTTTTGTAGGATGCTAGTTCGGCTAGGAGAACCTCTGTATTAGAGAATATGTTAAGGTTAGCCAAACATCGCAATGTGTTAAGGAAATTGTACATAACATGAAACGTTTAATGTTTTTAATTTGTTTTAATAAATACGGCCGGGAGGGTCACTCCCTCCCACTTCCAAAAACTTTAAGAACTGTTTCCGGTTTCCCTCCTTTTGGGGATTGTGTTGAGAGGGGGTGGCGGGTATCTCAGCCATAATTTTAGTTGAAATTGTCATAATTCACATCCAACAGTCATTTAGAGTCAAAAGATTAAATGTTAAAATTTCATCATTATAGACCATTTTGGGAACATTCGACATGTCCGGAGTCATCGTTTTTCATCCGAAAATTGGTTTTTTGGATGTACCAAAAATGATTCAAAATGTCAATTGGATCGTGCCTCATGTTGAATAACCACTTTTTAAACCCTCACAGTGACCAAAATTGCCATTTTTACAGAGTTTTGCTTACTCAAAAGCTTCAATTTTGACCCGTTTCAGGCACAGAAATGACTTTAAACACTTATTTTAGTTGAAAAGGTCATAATTCACATCCAACAGTCCTTTAGAGTCAAAAGATTAAATGTTAAAATTTCATCATTATAGACCATTTTGGGAACGTTCGACATGTCCGGAGTCATCGTTTTTCATCCGAAAATTGATTTTTTGGACTGTACCAAAAATGATTCAAAATGTCAATTGGATCGTGCCTCATGTTGAATAACCACTTTTTAAACCCTCACAGTGACCAAAATTGACATTTTTACAGAGTTTTGCTTACTCAAAAGCTTCAATTTTGACCTGTTTCAGGCACAGAAATGACTTTAAACACACTTATTTTAGTTGAAAAAGTCATAATTCACATATAAAAAATCATTTAGAGTCAAAAGATTAAATGTTAAAATTTCATCATTATAGACCATTTTGGGAACGTTTGACATGTCCGGAGTCATCGTTTTTCATCCGAAAATTGATTTTTTGGACTGTACCAAAAATGACTCAAAATGTCAATTGGATCGTGCCTCATGTTGAATAACCACTTTTTAAACCCTCACAGTGACCAAAATGTCCATTTTTACAGAGTTTTGCTTATTTAAAAGCTTCAATTTTGACCCGTTTCAGTCACAGAAATGACTTTAAACACACTTATTTTAGTTGAAATTGTCATAATTCACATCCAACAGTCATTTAGAGTTAAAAGATTAAATGTTAAAATTTCATCATTATAGACCATTTTGGGAACGTTCGACATGTCCGGAGTCATCGTTTTTCATCCGAAAACTGATTTTTTGGACTGTACAAAAAATGATTCAAAATGTCAATTGGATCGTGCCTCATGTTGAATAACCACTTTTTAAACCCTCACAGTGACCAAAATTGCCATTTTTACAGAGTTTTGCTTACTCAAAAGCTTCAATTTTGACCTGTTTCAGGCACAGAAATGACTTTAAACACACTTATTTTAGTTGAAAAAGTCATAATTCACATCCAACAGTCATTTAGAGTCAAAAGATTAAATGTTAAAATTTCATCATCATAGACCATTTTGGGAACGTTCGACATGTCCGGAGTCATCGTTTTTCATCCGAAAACTGATTTTTTGGACTGTACAAAAAATGATTCAAAATGTCAATTGGATCGTGCCTCATGTTGAATAACCACTTTTTAAACCCTCACAGTGACCAAAATTGCCATTTTTACAGAGTTTTGCTTACTCAAAAGCTTCAATTTTGACCTGTTTCAGGCACAGAAATGACTTTAAACACACTTATTTTAGTTGAAAAAGTCATAATTCACATCCAACAGTCATTTAGAGTCAAAAGATTAAATGTTAAAATGTCATCATTATAGACCATTTTGGGAACGTTCGACATGTCCGGAGTCATCGTTTTTCATCCGAAAATCGATTTTTTGGACTGTACCCAAAATGATTCAAAATGTCAATTGGATCATGCCTCATGTTGAATAACCACTTTTTAAACCCTCACAGTGACCAAAATTGACATTTTTACAGAGTTTTGCTTACTCAAAAGCTTCAATTTTGACCTGTTTCAGGCACAGAAATGACTTTAAACACACTTATTTTAGTTGAAAAAGTCATAATTCACATATAAAAAATCATTTAGAGTCAAAAGATTAAATGTTAAAATTTCATCATTATAGACCATTTTGGGAACGTTCGACATGTCCGGAGTCATCGTTTTTCATCCGAAAACTGATTTTTTGGACTGTACCAAAAATGATTCAAAATGTCAATTGGATCGTGCCTCATGTTGAATAACCACTTTTTAAACCCTCACAGTGACCAAAATTGCCATTTTTACAGAGTTTTGCTTACTCAAAAGCTTCAATTTTGACCCGTTTCAGGCACAGAAATGACTTTAAACACACTTATTTTAGTTGAAAAAGTCATAATTCACATCCAACAGTCATTTAGAGTCAAAAGATTAAATGTTAAAATTTCATCATTATAGACCATTTTGGGAACGTTCGACATGTCCGGAGTCATCGTTTTTCATCCGAAAATTGATTTTTTGGACTGTACCAAAAATGATTCAAAATGTCAATTGGATCGTGCCTCATGTTGAATAACCACTTTTTAAACCCTCACAGTGACCAAAATTGCCATTTTTACAGAGTTTTGCTTACTCAAAAGCTTCAATTTTGACCCGTTTCAGGCACAGAAATGACTTTAAACACACTTATTTTAGTTGAAAAAGTCATAATTCACATCCAACAGTCATTTAGAGTCAAAAGATTAAATGTTAAAATTTGATCATTATAGACCATTTTGGGAACGTTCGACATGTCCGGAGTCATCGTTTTTCATCAGAAAATTGATTTTTTGGACTGTACCAAAAATGATTCAAAATGTCAATTGGATCGTGCCTCATGTTGAATAACCACTTTTTAACCCCTCACTGTGACCAAAATTGCCATTTTTACAGACTTTTGCTTACTCAAAAGCTTCAATTTTGACCCGTTTCAGGCACAGAAATGACTTTAAACACACTTATTTTAGTTGAAAAAGTCATAATTCACATCCAACAGTCATTTAGAGTCAAAAGATTAAATGTTAAAATTTCATCATTATAGACCATTTTAGGAACGTTTGACATGTCCGGAGTCATCGTTTTTCATCTGAAAATTGATTTTTTGGACTGTACCAAAAATGATTCAAAATGTCAATTGGATCGTGCCTCATGTTGAATAACCACTTTTTAAACCCTCCCAGTGACCAAAATGGCCATTTTTACAGAGTTTTGCTTATTTAAAAGCTTCAATTTTGACCCGTTTCAGTCACAGAAATGACTTTGAACACACTTATTTTAGTTGAAATTGTCATAATTCACATCCAACAGTCATTTAGAGTCAAAAGATTAAATGTTAAAATTTCATCATTATAGACCATTTTGGGAACGTTCGACATGTCCGGAGTCATCGTTTTTCATCCGAAAATTGATTTTTTTGGACTGTATCAAAAATGATTCAAAATGTCAATTGGATTGTGCCTCATGTTGAATAACCACTTTTTAAACCATCACAGTGACCAAAATGGCCATTTTTACAGAGTTTTGCTTACTCAAAAGCTTCAAGTTTGACCCGTTTCAGTCACAGAAATGACTTTAAACACACTTATTTTAGTTGAAAAAGTCATAATTCACATCCAACAGTCATTTAGAGTCAAAAGATTATATGTTAAAATTTCATCATTTTAGACCATTTTGGGAATGTTCGACATGTCCGGAGTCATCGTTTTTCATCCGAAAATTGATTTTTTGGACTGTACCAAAAATGATTCAAAATGTCAATTGGATCGTGCCTCATGTTGAATAACCACTTTTTAACCCCTCACTGTGACCAAAATTGCCATTTTTACAGAGATTTGCTTACTCAAAAGCTTCAATTTTGACCCGTTTCAGGCACAGAAATGACTTTAAACACACTTATTTTAGTTGAAAAAGTCATAATTCACATCCAACAGTCATTTAGAGTCAAAAGATTAAATGTTAAAATTTCATCATTATAGACCATTTTGGGAACATTCGACATGTCCGGAGTCATCGTTTTTCATCCGAAAATTGGTTTTTTGGATGTACCAAAAATGATTCAAAATGTCAATTGGATCGTGCCTCATGTTGAATAACCACTTTTTAAACCCTCACAGTGACCAAAATTGCCATTTTTACAGAGTTTTGCTTACTCAAAAGCTTCAATTTTGACCCGTTTCAGGCACAGAAATGACTTTAAACACTTATTTTAGTTGAAAAGGTCATAATTCACATCCAACAGTCATTTAGAGTCAAAAGATTAAATGTTAAAATTTCATCATTATAGACCATTTTGGGAACGTTCGACATGTCGGGAGTCATCGTTTTTCATCCGAAAATTGATTTTTTGGACTGTACCAAAAATGATTCAAAATGTCAATTGGATCGTGCCTCATGTTGAATATCCACTTTTTAAACCCTCACAGTGACCAAAATTGACATTTTTACAGAGTTTTGCTTACTCAAAAGCTTCAATTTTGACCTGTTTCAGGCACAGAAATGACTTTAAACACACTTATTTTAGTTGAAAAAGTCATAATTCACATATAAAAAATCATTTAGAGTCAAAAGATTAAATGTTAAAATTTCATCATTATAGACCATTTTGGGAACGTTTGACATGTCCGGAGTCATCGTTTTCATCCGAAAATTGATTTTTTGGACTGTACCAAAAATGACTCAAAATGTCAATTGGATCGTGCCTCATGTTGAATAACCACTTTTTAAACCCTCACAGTGACCAAAATGTCCATTTTTACAGAGTTTTGCTTATTTAAAAGCTTCAATTTTGACCCGTTTCAGTCACAGAAATGACTTTAAACACACTTATTTTAGTTGAAATTGTCATAATTCACATCCAACAGTCATTTAGAGTCAAAAGATTAAATGTTAAAATTTCATCATTATAGACCATTTTGGGAACGTTCGACATGTCCGGAGTCATCGTTTTTCATCCGAAAACTGATTTTTTGGACTGTACAAAAAATGATTCAAAATGTCAATTGGATCGTGCCTCATGTTGAATAACCACTTTTTAAACCCTCACAGTGACCAAAATTGCCATTTTTACAGAGTTTTGCTTACTCAAAAGCTTCAATTTTGACCTGTTTCAGGCACAGAAATGACTTTAAACACACTTATTTTAGTTGAAAAAGTCATAATTCACATCCAACAGTCATTTAGAGTCAAAAGATTAAATGTTAAAATTTCATCATTATAGACCATTTTGGGAACATTCGACATGTCCGGAGTCATCGTTTTTCATCCGAAAATTGGTTTTTTGGATGTACCAAAAATGATTCAAAATGTCAATTGGATCGTGCCTCATGTTGAATAACCACTTTTTAAACCCTCACAGTGACCAAAATTGCCATTTTTACAGAGTTTTGCTTACTCAAAAGCTTCAATTTTGACCCGTTTCAGGCACAGAAATGACTTTAAACACTTATTTTAGTTGAAAAGGTCATAATTCACATCCAACAGTCATTTAGAGTCAAAAGATTAAATGTTAAAATTTCATCATTATAGACCATTTTGGGAACGTTCGACATGTCGGGAGTCATCGTTTTTCATCCGAAAATTGATTTTTTGGACTGTACCAAAAATGATTCAAAATGTCAATTGGATCGTGCCTCATGTTGAATATCCACTTTTTAAACCCTCACAGTGACCAAAATTGACATTTTTACAGAGTTTTGCTTACTCAAAAGCTTCAATTTTGACCTGTTTCAGGCACAGAAATGACTTTAAACACACTTATTTTAGTTGAAAAAGTCATAATTCACATATAAAAAATCATTTAGAGTCAAAAGATTAAATGTTAAAATTTCATCATTATAGACCATTTTGGGAACGTTTGACATGTCCGGAGTCATCGTTTTCATCCGAAAATTGATTTTTTGGACTGTACCAAAAATGACTCAAAATGTCAATTGGATCGTGCCTCATGTTGAATAACCACTTTTTAAACCCTCACAGTGACCAAAATGTCCATTTTTACAGAGTTTTGCTTATTTAAAAGCTTCAATTTTGACCCGTTTCAGTCACAGAAATGACTTTAAACACACTTATTTTAGTTGAAATTGTCATAATTCACATCCAACAGTCATTTAGAGTCAAAAGATTAAATGTTAAAATTTCATCATTATAGACCATTTTGGGAACGTTCGACATGTCCGGAGTCATCGTTTTTCATCCGAAAACTGATTTTTTGGACTGTACAAAAAATGATTCAAAATGTCAATTGGATCGTGCCTCATGTTGAATAACCACTTTTTAAACCCTCACAGTGACCAAAATTGCCATTTTTACAGAGTTTTGCTTACTCAAAAGCTTCAATTTTGACCTGTTTCAGGCACAGAAATGACTTTAAACACACTTATTTTAGTTGAAAAAGTCATAATTCACATCCAACAGTCATTTAGAGTCAAAAGATTAAATGTTAAAATTTGATCATTATAGACCATTTTGGGAACGTTCGACATGTCCGGAGTCATCGTTTTTCATCAGAAAATTGATTTTTTGGACTGTACCAAAAATGATTCAAAATGTCAATTGGACCGTGCCTCATGTTGAATAACCACTTTTTAAACCCTCACAGTGACCAAAATGTCCATTTTTACAGAGTTTTGCTTATTTAAAAGCTTCAATTTTGACCCGTTTCAGTCACAGAAATGACTTTAAACACACTTATTTTAGTTGAAATTGTCATAATTCACATCCAACAGTCATTTAGAGTCAAAAGATTAAATGTTAAAATTTCATCATTATAGACCATTTTGGGAACGTTCGACATGTCCGGAGTCATCGTTTTTCATCCGAAAACTGATTTTTTGGACTGTACAAAAAATGATTCAAAATGTCAATTGGATCGTGCCTCATGTTGAATAACCACTTTTTAAACCCTCACAGTGACCAAAATTGCCATTTTTACAGAGTTTTGCTTACTCAAAAGCTTCAATTTTGACCCGTTTCAGGCACAGAAATGACTTTAAACACACTTATTTTAGTTGAAAAAGTCATAATTCACATCCAACAGTCATTTAGAGTCAAAAGATTAAATGTTAAAATTTCATCATTATAGACCATTTTGGGAACGTTCGACATGTCCGGAGTCATCGTTTTTCATCCGAAAATTGATTTTTTGGACTGTACCAAAAATGATTCAAAATGTCAATTGGATCGTGCCTCATGTTGAATAACCACTTTTTAAACCCTCACAGTGACCAAAATTGCCATTTTTACAGAGTTTTGCTTACTCAAAAGCTTCAATTTTGACCCGTTTCAGGCACAGAAATGACTTTAAACACACTTATTTTAGTTGAAAAAGTCATAATTCACATCCAACAGTCATTTAGAGTCAAAAGATTAAATGTTAAAATTTGATCATTATAGACCATTTTGGGAACGTTCGACATGTCCGGAGTCATCGTTTTTCATCAGAAAATTGATTTTTTGGACTGTACAAAAAATGATTCAAAATGTCAATTGGATCGTGCCTCATGTTGAATAACCACTTTTTAACCCCTCACTGTGACCAAAATTGCCATTTTTACAGACTTTTGCTTACTCAAAAGCTTCAATTTTGACCCGTTTCAGGCACAGAAATGACTTTAAACACACTTATTTTAGTTGAAAAAGTCATAATTCACATCCAACCGTCATTTAGAGTCAAAAGATTAAATGTTAAAATTTCATCATTATAGACCATTTTGGGAACGTTTGACATGTCCGGAGTCATCGTTTTTCATCCGAAAATTGATTTTTTGGACTGTACCAAAAATGATTCAAAATGTCAATTGGATCGTGCCTCATGTTGAATAACCACTTTTTAAACCCTCACAGTGACCAAAATGGCCATTTTTACAGAGTTTTGCTTATTTAAAAGCTTCAATTTTGACCCGTTTCAGTCACAGAAATGACTTTGAACACACTTATTTTAGTTGAAATTGTCATAATTCACATCCAACAGTCATTTAGAGTCAAAAGATTAAATGTTAAAATTTCATCATTATAGACCATTTTGGGAACGTTCGACATGTCCGGAGTCATCGTTTTTCATCCTAAAATTGATTTTTTTGGACTGTATCAAAAATGATTCAAAATGTCAATTGGATTGTGCCTCATGTTGAATAACCACTTTTTAAACCATCACAGTGACCAAAATGGCCATTTTTACAGAGTTTTGCTTACTCAAAAGCTTCAAGTTTGACCCGTTTCAGTCACAGAAATGACTTTAAACACACTTATTTTAGTTGAAAAAGTCATAATTCACATCCAACAGTCATTTAGAGTCAAAAGATTAAATGATAAAATTTCATCATTATAGACCATTTTGGGAACGTTCGACATGTCCGGAGTCATCGTTTTTTCATCCGAAAATTGATTTTTTGGACTGTACCAAAAATGATTCAAAATGTCAATTGGATCGTGCCTCATGTTGAATAACCACTTTTTAAACCCTCACAGTGACCAAAATTGCCATTTTTACAGAGTTTTGCTTACTCAAAAGCTTCAATTTTGACCCGTTTCAGGCACAGAAATGACTTTAAACACACTTATTTTAGTTGAAAAAGTCATAATTCACATCCAACAGTCATTTAGAGTCAAAAGATTATATGTTAAAATTTCATCATTTTAGACCATTTTGGGAATGTTCGACATGTCCGGAGTCATTGTTTTTCATCCGAAAATTGATTTTTTGGACTGTACCAAAAATGATTCAAAATGTCAATTGGATCGTGCCTCATGTTGAATAACCACTTTTTAAACCCTCACAGTGACCAAAATTGCCATTTTTACAGAGTTTTGCTTACTCAAAAGCTTCAATTTTGACCCGTTTCAGACACAGAAATGACTTTAAACACACTTATTTTAGTTGAAAAAGTCATAATTCACATCCAACAGTCATTTAGAGTCAAAAGATTAAATGTTAAAATTTGATCATTATAGACCATTTTGGGAACGTTCGACATGTCCGGAGTCATCGTTTTTCATCAGAAAATTGATTTTTTGGACTGTACCAAAAATGATTCAAAATGTCAATTGGATCGTGCCTCATGTTGAATAACCACTTTTTAAACCCTCACAGTGACCAAAATTGCCATTTTTACAGAGTTTTGCTTACTCAAAAGCTTCAATTTTGACCCGTTTCAGACACAGAAATGACTTTAAACACACTTATTTTAGTTGAAAAAGTCATAATTCACATCCAACAGTCATTTAGAGTCAAAAGATTAAATGTTAAAATTTCATCATTATAGACCATTTTAGGAACGTTTGACATGTCCGGAGTCATCGTTTTTCATCCGAAAATTGATTTTTTGGACTGTACCAAAAATGATTCAAAATGTCAATTGGATCGTGCCTCATGTTGAATAACCACTTTTTAAACCCTCCCAGTGACCAAAATGGCCATTTTTACAGAGTTTTGCTTATTTAAAAGCTTCAATTTTGACCCGTTTCAGTCACAGAAATGACTTTGAACACACTTATTTTAGTTGAAATTGTCATAATTCACATCCAACAGTCATTTAGAGTCAAAAGATTAAATGTTAAAATTTCATCATTATAGACCATTTTGGGAACGTTCGACATGTCCGGAGTCATCGTTTTTCATCCGAAAATTGATTTTTTTGGACTGTATCAAAAATGATTCAAAATGTCAATTGGATTGTGCCTCATGTTGAATAACCACTTTTTAAACCATCACAGTGACCAAAATGGCCATTTTTACAGAGTTTTGCTTACTCAAAAGCTTCAAGTTTGACCCGTTTCAGTCACAGAAATGACTTTAAACACACTTATTTTAGTTGAAAAAGTCATAATTCACATCCAACAGTCATTTAGAGTCAAAAGATTATATGTTAAAATTTCATCATTTTAGACCATTTTGGGAATGTTCGACATGTCCGGAGTCATCGTTTTTCATCCGAAAATTGATTTTTTGGACTGTACCAAAAATGATTCAAAATGTCAATTGGATCGTGCCTCATGTTGAATAACCACTTTTTAACCCCTCACTGTGACCAAAATTGCCATTTTTACAGAGATTTGCTTACTCAAAAGCTTCAATTTTGACCCGTTTCAGGCACAGAAATGACTTTAAACACACTTATTTTAGTTGAAAAAGTCATAATTCACATCCAACAGTCATTTAGAGTCAAAATATTAAATGTTAAAATTTCATCATTATAGACCATTTTGGGAACATTCGACATGTCCGGAGTCATCGTTTTTCATCCGAAAATTGGTTTTTTGGATGTACCAAAAATGATTCAAAATGTCAATTGGATCGTGCCTCATGTTGAATAACCACTTTTTAAACCCTCACAGTGACCAAAATTGCCATTTTTACAGAGTTTTGCTTACTCAAAAGCTTCAATTTTGACCCGTTTCAGGCACAGAAATGACTTTAAACACTTATTTTAGTTGAAAAGGTCATAATTCACATCCAACAGTCATTTAGAGTCAAAAGATTAAATGTTAAAATTTCATCATTATAGACCATTTTGGGAACGTTCGACATGTCCGGAGTCATCGTTTTTCATCCGAAAATTGATTTTTTGGACTGTACCAAAAATGATTCAAAATGTCAATTGGATCGTGCCTCATGTTGAATAACCACTTTTTAAACCCTCACAGTGACCAAAATTGACATTTTTACAGAGTTTTGCTTACTCAAAAGCTTCAATTTTGACCTGTTTCAGGCACAGAAATGACTTTAAACACACTTATTTTAGTTGAAAAAGTCATAATTCACATATAAAAAATCATTTAGAGTCAAAAGATTAAATGTTAAAATTTCATCATTATAGACCATTTTGGGAACGTTTGACATGTCCGGAGTCATCGTTTTTCATCCGAAAATTGATTTTTTGGACTGTACCAAAAATGATTCAAAATGTCAATTGGATCGTGCCTCATGTTGAATAACCACTTTTTAAACCCTCACAGTGACCAAAATTGCCATTTTTACAGAGTTTTGCTTACTCAAAAGCTTCAATTTTGACCCGTTTCAGGCACAGAAATGACTTTAAACACTTATTTTAGTTGAAAAGGTCATAATTCACATCCAACAGTCATTTAGAGTCAAAAGATTAAATGTTAAAATTTCATCATTATAGACCATTTTGGGAACGTTCGACATGTCCGGAGTCATCGTTTTTCATCCGAAAATTGATTTTTTGGACTGTACCAAAAATGATTCAAAATGTCAATTGGATCGTGCCTCATGTTGAATAACCACTTTTTAAACCCTCACAGTGACCAAAATTGACATTTTTACAGAGTTTTGCTTACTCAAAAGCTTCAATTTTGACCTGTTTCAGGCACAGAAATGACTTTAAACACACTTATTTTAGTTGAAAAAGTCATAATTCACATATAAAAAATCATTTAGAGTCAAAAGATTAAATGTTAAAATTTCATCATTATAGACCATTTTGGGAACGTTTGACATGTCCGGAGTCATCGTTTTTCATCCGAAAATTGATTTTTTGGACTGTACCAAAAATTAATCAAAATGTCAATTGGATCGTGCCTCATGTTGAATAACCACTTTTTAAACCCTCACAGTGACCAAAATGTCCATTTTTACAGAGTTTTGCTTATTTAAAAGCTTCAATTTTGACCCGTTTCAGTCACAGAAATGACTTTAAACACACTTATTTTAGTTGAAATTGTCATAATTCACATCCAACAGTCATTTAGAGTCAAAAGATTAAATGTTAAAATTTCATCATTATAGACCATTTTGGGAACGTTCGACATGTCCGGAGTCATCGTTTTTCATCCGAAAACTGATTTTTTGGACTGTACAAAAAATGATTCAAAATGTCAATTGGATCGTGCCTCATGTTGAATAACCACTTTTTAAACCCTCACAGTGACCAAAATTGCCATTTTTACAGAGTTTTGCTTACTCAAAAGCTTCAATTTTGACCTGTTTCAGGCACAGAAATGACTTTAAACACACTTATTTTAGTTGAAAAAGTCATAATTCACATTCAACAGTCATTTAGAGTCAAAAGATTAAATGTTAAAATTTCATCATTATAGACCATTTTGGGAACGTTCGACATGTCCGGAGTCATCGTTTTT
Source organism: Lissotriton vulgaris (assembly GCF_964263255.1). Taxonomy (NCBI): domain Eukaryota; kingdom Metazoa; phylum Chordata; class Amphibia; order Caudata; family Salamandridae; genus Lissotriton; species Lissotriton vulgaris. The sequence goes on from NW_028253675.1 coordinate 16,635, forward strand.
CATCCGAAAATTGATTTTTTGGACTGTACCAAAAATGATTCAAAATGTCAATTGGATCGTGCCTCATGTTGAATAACCACTTTTTAAACCCTCACAGTGACCAAAATTGCCATTTTTACAGAGTTTTGCTTACTCAAAAGCTTCAATTTTGACCCGTTTCAGACACAGAAATGACTTTAAACACACTTATTTTAGTTGAAAAAGTCATAATTCACATCCAACAGTCATTTAGAGTCAAAAGATTAAATGTTAAAATTTGATCATTATAGACCATTTTGGGAACGTTCGACATGTCCGGAGTCATCGTTTTTCATCAGAAAATTGATTTTTTGGACTGTACCAAAAATGATTCAAAATGTCAATTGGACCGTGCCTCATGTTGAATAACCACTTTTTAAACCCTCACAGTGACCAAAATGTCCATTTTTACAGAGTTTTGCTTATTTAAAAGCTTCAATTTTGACCCGTTTCAGTCACAGAAATGACTTTAAACACACTTATTTTAGTTGAAATTGTCATAATTCACATCCAACAGTCATTTAGAGTCAAAAGATTAAATGTTAAAATTTCATCATTATAGACCATTTTGGGAACGTTCGACATGTCCGGAGTCATCGTTTTTCATCCGAAAACTGATTTTTTGGACTGTACAAAAAATGATTCAAAATGTCAATTGGATCGTGCCTCATGTTGAATAACCACTTTTTAAACCCTCACAGTGACCAAAATTGCCATTTTTACAGAGTTTTGCTTACTCAAAAGCTTCAATTTTGACCCGTTTCAGGCACAGAAATGACTTTAAACACACTTATTTTAGTTGAAAAAGTCATAATTCACATCCAACAGTCATTTAGAGTCAAAAGATTAAATGTTAAAATTTCATCATTATAGACCATTTTGGGAACGTTCGACATGTCCGGAGTCATCGTTTTTCATCCGAAAATTGATTTTTTGGACTGTACCAAAAATGATTCAAAATGTCAATTGGATCGTGCCTCATGTTGAATAACCACTTTTTAAACCCTCACAGTGACCAAAATTGCCATTTTTACAGAGTTTTGCTTACTCAAAAGCTTCAATTTTGACCCGTTTCAGGCACAGAAATGACTTTAAACACACTTATTTTAGTTGAAAAAGTCATAATTCACATCCAACAGTCATTTAGAGTCAAAAGATTAAATGTTAAAATTTGATCATTATAGACCATTTTGGGAACGTTCGACATGTCCGGAGTCATCGTTTTTCATCAGAAAATTGATTTTTTGGACTGTACAAAAAATGATTCAAAATGTCAATTGGATCGTGCCTCATGTTGAATAACCACTTTTTAACCCCTCACTGTGACCAAAATTGCCATTTTTACAGACTTTTGCTTACTCAAAAGCTTCAATTTTGACCCGTTTCAGGCACAGAAATGACTTTAAACACACTTATTTTAGTTGAAAAAGTCATAATTCACATCCAACCGTCATTTAGAGTCAAAAGATTAAATGTTAAAATTTCATCATTATAGACCATTTTGGGAACGTTTGACATGTCCGGAGTCATCGTTTTTCATCCGAAAATTGATTTTTTGGACTGTACCAAAAATGATTCAAAATGTCAATTGGATCGTGCCTCATGTTGAATAACCACTTTTTAAACCCTCACAGTGACCAAAATGGCCATTTTTACAGAGTTTTGCTTATTTAAAAGCTTCAATTTTGACCCGTTTCAGTCACAGAAATGACTTTGAACACACTTATTTTAGTTGAAATTGTCATAATTCACATCCAACAGTCATTTAGAGTCAAAAGATTAAATGTTAAAATTTCATCATTATAGACCATTTTGGGAACGTTCGACATGTCCGGAGTCATCGTTTTTCATCCGAAAATTGATTTTTTTGGACTGTATCAAAAATGATTCAAAATGTCAATTGGATTGTGCCTCATGTTGAATAACCACTTTTTAAACCATCACAGTGACCAAAATGGCCATTTTTACAGAGTTTTGCTTACTCAAAAGCTTCAAGTTTGACCCGTTTCAGTCACAGAAATGACTTTAAACACGCTTATTTTAGTTGAAAAAGTCATAATTCACATCCAACAGTCATTTAGAGTCAAAAGATTAAATGATAAAATTTCATCATTATAGACCATTTTGGGAACGTTCGACATGTCCGGAGTCATCGTTTTTTCATCCGAAAATTGATTTTTTGGACTGTACCAAAAATGATTCAAAATGTCAATTGGATCGTGCCTCATGTTGAATAACCACTTTTTAAACCCTCACAGTGACCAAAATTGCCATTTTTACAGAGTTTTGCTTACTCAAAAGCTTCAATTTTGACCCGTTTCAGGCACAGAAATGACTTTAAACACACTTATTTTAGTTGAAAAAGTCATAATTCACATCCAACAGTCATTTAGAGTCAAAAGATTATATGTTAAAATTTCATCATTTTAGACCATTTTGGGAATGTTCGACATGTCCGGAGTCATCGTTTTTCATCCGAAAATTGATTTTTTGGACTGTACCAAAAATGATTCAAAATGTCAATTGGATCGTGCCTCATGTTGAATAACCACTTTTTAAACCCTCACAGTGACCAAAATTGCCATTTTTACAGAGATTTGCTTACTCAAAAGCTTCAATTTTGACCCGTTTCAGGCACAGAAATGACTTTAAACACACTTATTTTAGTTGAAAAGGTCATAATTCACATCCAACAGTCATTTAGAGTCAAAAGATTAAATGTTAAAATTTCATCATTATAGACCATTTTGGGAACGTTCGACATGTCCGGAGTCATCGTTTTTCATCCGAAAATTGATTTTTTGGACTGTACCAAAAATGATTCAAAATGTCAATTGGATCGTGCCTCATGTTGAATAACCACTTTTTAAACCCTCACAGTGACCAAAATTGACATTTTTACAGAGTTTTGCTTACTCAAAAGCTTCAATTTTGACCTGTTTCAGGCACAGAAATGACTTTAAACACACTTATTTTAGTTGAAAAAGTCATAATTCACATATAAAAAATCATTTAGAGTCAAAAGATTAAATGTTAAAATTTCATCATTATAGACCATTTTGGGAACGTTCGACATGTCCGGAGTCATCGTTTTTCATCCGAAAACTGATTTTTTGGACTGTACAAAAACTGATTCAAAATGTCAATTGGATCGTGCCTCATGTTGAATAACCACTTTTTAAACCCTCACAGTGACCAAAATTGCCATTTTTACAGAGTTTTGCTTACTCAAAAGCTTCAATTTTGACCTGTTTCAGGCACAGAAATGACTTTAAACACACTTATTTTAGTTGAAAAAGTCATAATTCACATTCAACAGTCATTTAGAGTCAAAAGATTAAATGTTAAAATTTCATCATTATAGACCATTTTGGGAACGTTCGACATGTCCGGAGTCATCGTTTTTCATCCGAAAATTGATTTTTTGGACTGTACCAAAAATGATTCAAAATGTCAATTGGATCGTGCCTCATGTTGAATAACCACTTTTTAAACCCTCACAGTGACCAAAATTGCCATTTTTACAGAGTTTTGCTTACTCAAAAGCTTCAATTTTGACCCGTTTCAGACACAGAAATGACTTTAAACACACTTATTTTAGTTGAAAAAGTCATAATTCACATCCAACAGTCATTTAGAGTCAAAAGATTAAATGTTAAAATTTGATCATTATAGACCATTTTGGGAACGTTCGACATGTCCGGAGTCATCGTTTTTCATCAGAAAATTGATTTTTTGGACTGTACCAAAAATGATTCAAAATGTCAATTGGACCGTGCCTCATGTTGAATAACCACTTTTTAAACCCTCACAGTGACCAAAATGTCCATTTTTACAGAGTTTTGCTTATTTAAAAGCTTCAATTTTGACCCGTTTCAGTCACAGAAATGACTTTAAACACACTTATTTTAGTTGAAATTGTCATAATTCACATCCAACAGTCATTTAGAGTCAAAAGATTAAATGTTAAAATTTCATCATTATAGACCATTTTGGGAACGTTCGACATGTCCGGAGTCATCGTTTTTCATCCGAAAACTGATTTTTTGGACTGTACAAAAAATGATTCAAAATGTCAATTGGATCGTGCCTCATGTTGAATAACCACTTTTTAAACCCTCACAGTGACCAAAATTGCCATTTTTACAGAGTTTTGCTTACTCAAAAGCTTCAATTTTGACCCGTTTCAGGCACAGAAATGACTTTAAACACACTTATTTTAGTTGAAAAAGTCATAATTCACATCCAACAGTCATTTAGAGTCAAAAGATTAAATGTTAAAATTTCATCATTATAGACCATTTTGGGAACGTTCGACATGTCCGGAGTCATCGTTTTTCATCCGAAAATTGATTTTTTGGACTGTACCAAAAATGATTCAAAATGTCAATTGGATCGTGCCTCATGTTGAATAACCACTTTTTAAACCCTCACAGTGACCAAAATTGCCATTTTTACAGAGTTTTGCTTACTCAAAAGCTTCAATTTTGACCCGTTTCAGGCACAGAAATGACTTTAAACACACTTATTTTAGTTGAAAAAGTCATAATTCACATCCAACAGTCATTTAGAGTCAAAAGATTAAATGTTAAAATTTGATCATTATAGACCATTTTGGGAACGTTCGACATGTCCGGAGTCATCGTTTTTCATCAGAAAATTGATTTTTTGGACTGTACAAAAAATGATTCAAAATGTCAATTGGATCGTGCCTCATGTTGAATAACCACTTTTTAACCCCTCACTGTGACCAAAATTGCCATTTTTACAGACTTTTGCTTACTCAAAAGCTTCAATTTTGACCCGTTTCAGGCACAGAAATGACTTTAAACACACTTATTTTAGTTGAAAAAGTCATAATTCACATCCAACCGTCATTTAGAGTCAAAAGATTAAATGTTAAAATTTCATCATTATAGACCATTTTGGGAACGTTTGACATGTCCGGAGTCATCGTTTTTCATCCGAAAATTGATTTTTTGGACTGTACCAAAAATGATTCAAAATGTCAATTGGATCGTGCCTCATGTTGAATAACCACTTTTTAAACCCTCACAGTGACCAAAATGGCCATTTTTACAGAGTTTTGCTTATTTAAAAGCTTCAATTTTGACCCGTTTCAGTCACAGAAATGACTTTGAACACACTTATTTTAGTTGAAATTGTCATAATTCACATCCAACAGTCATTTAGAGTCAAAAGATTAAATGTTAAAATTTCATCATTATAGACCATTTTGGGAACGTTCGACATGTCCGGAGTCATCGTTTTTCATCCGAAAATTGATTTTTTTGGACTGTATCAAAAATGATTCAAAATGTCAATTGGATTGTGCCTCATGTTGAATAACCACTTTTTAAACCATCACAGTGACCAAAATGGCCATTTTTACAGAGTTTTGCTTACTCAAAAGCTTCAAGTTTGACCCGTTTCAGTCACAGAAATGACTTTAAACACACTTATTTTAGTTGAAAAAGTCATAATTCACATCCAACAGTCATTTAGAGTCAAAAGATTAAATGATAAAATTTCATCATTATAGACCATTTTGGGAACGTTCGACATGTCCGGAGTCATCGTTTTTTCATCCGAAAATTGATTTTTTGGACTGTACCAAAAATGATTCAAAATGTCAATTGGATCGTGCCTCATGTTGAATAACCACTTTTTAAACCCTCACAGTGACCAAAATTGCCATTTTTACAGAGTTTTGCTTACTCAAAAGCTTCAATTTTGACCCGTTTCAGGCACAGAAATGACTTTAAACACACTTATTTTAGTTGAAAAAGTCATAATTCACACCCAACAGTCATTTAGAGTCAAAAGATTATATGTTAAAATTTCATCATTTTAGACCATTTTGGGAATGTTCGACATGTCCGGAGTCATCGTTTTTCATCCGAAAATTGATTTTTTGGACTGTACCAAAAATGATTCAAAATGTCAATTGGATCGTGCCTCATGTTGAATAACCACTTTTTAACCCCTCACTGTGACCAAAATTGCCATTTTTACAGAGATTTGCTTACTCAAAAGCTTCAATTTTGACCCGTTTCAGGCACAGAAATGACTTTAAACACACTTATTTTAGTTGAAAAAGTCATAATTCACATCCAACAGTCATTTAGAGTCAAAAGATTAAATGTTAAAATTTCATCATTATAGACCATTTTGGGAACGTTTGACATGTCCGGAGTCATCGTTTTTCATCCGAAAATTGATTTTTTGGACTGTACCAAAAATGATTCAAAATGTCAATTGGATCGTGCCTCATGTTGAATAACCACTTTTTTAACCCTCACAGTGACCAAAATTGCCATTTTTACAGAGTTTTGCTTACTCAAAAGCTTCAATTTTGACCCGTTTCAGACACAGAAATGACTTTAAACACACTTATTTTAGTTGAAAAAGTCATAATTCACATCCAACAGTCATTTAGAGTCAAAAGATTAAATGTTAAAATTTGATCATTATAGACCATTTTGGGAACGTTCGACATGTCCGGAGTCATCGTTTTTCATCAGAAAATTGATTTTTTGGACTGTACCAAAAATGATTCAAAATGTCAATTGGACCGTGCCTCATGTTGAATAACCACTTTTTAAACCCTCACAGTGACCAAAATGTCCATTTTTACAGAGTTTTGCTTATTTAAAAGCTTCAATTTTGACCCGTTTCAGTCACAGAAATGACTTTAAACACACTTATTTTAGTTGAAATTGTCATAATTCACATCCAACAGTCATTTAGAGTCAAAAGATTAAATGTTAAAATTTCATCATTATAGACCATTTTGGGAACGTTCGACATGTCCGGAGTCATCGTTTTTCATCCGAAAACTGATTTTTTGGACTGTACAAAAAATGATTCAAAATGTCAATTGGATCGTGCCTCATGTTGAATAACCACTTTTTAAACCCTCACAGTGACCAAAATTGCCATTTTTACAGAGTTTTGCTTACTCAAAAGCTTCAATTTTGACCCGTTTCAGGCACAGAAATGACTTTAAACACACTTATTTTAGTTGAAAAAGTCATAATTCACATCCAACAGTCATTTAGAGTCAAAAGATTAAATGTTAAAATTTCATCATTATAGACCATTTTGGGAACGTTCGACATGTCCGGAGTCATCGTTTTTCATCCGAAAATTGATTTTTTGGACTGTACCAAAAATGATTCAAAATGTCAATTGGATCGTGCCTCATGTTGAATAACCACTTTTTAAACCCTCACAGTGACCAAAATTGCCATTTTTACAGAGTTTTGCTTACTCAAAAGCTTCAATTTTGACCCGTTTCAGGCACAGAAATGACTTTAAACACACTTATTTTAGTTGAAAAAGTCATAATTCACATCCAACAGTCATTTAGAGTCAAAAGATTAAATGTTAAAATTTGATCATTATAGACCATTTTGGGAACGTTCGACATGTCCGGAGTCATCGTTTTTCATCAGAAAATTGATTTTTTGGACTGTACAAAAAATGATTCAAAATGTCAATTGGATCGTGCCTCATGTTGAATAACCACTTTTTAACCCCTCACTGTGACCAAAATTGCCATTTTTACAGACTTTTGCTTACTCAAAAGCTTCAATTTTGACCCGTTTCAGGCACAGAAATGACTTTAAACACACTTATTTTAGTTGAAAAAGTCATAATTCAAATCCAACCGTCATTTAGAGTCAAAAGATTAAATGTTAAAATTTCATCATTATAGACCATTTTGGGAACGTTTGACATGTCCGGAGTCATCGTTTTTCATCCGAAAATTGATTTTTTGGACTGTACCAAAAATGATTCAAAATGTCAATTGGATCGTGCCTCATGTTGAATAACCACTTTTTAAACCCTCACAGTGACCAAAATGGCCATTTTTACAGAGTTTTGCTTATTTAAAAGCTTCAATTTTGACCCGTTTCAGTCACAGAAATGACTTTGAACACACTTATTTTAGTTGAAATTGTCATAATTCACATCCAACAGTCATTTAGAGTCAAAAGATTAAATGTTAATATTTCATCATTATAGACCATTTTGGGAACGTTCGACATGTCCGGAGTCATCGTTTTTCATCCGAAAATTGATTTTTTTGGACTGTATCAAAAATGATTCAAAATGTCAATTGGATTGTGCCTCATGTTGAATAACCACTTTTTAAACCATCACAGTGACCAAAATGGCCATTTTTACAGAGTTTTGCTTACTCAAAAGCTTCAAGTTTGACCCGTTTCAGTCACAGAAATGACTTTAAACACACTTATTTTAGTTGAAAAAGTCATAATTCACATCCAACAGTCATTTAGAGTCAAAAGATTAAATGATAAAATTTCATCATTATAGACCATTTTGGGAACGTTCGACATGTCCGGAGTCATCGTTTTTTCATCCGAAAATTGATTTTTTGGACTGTACCAAAAATGATTCAAAATGTCAATTGGATCGTGCCTCATGTTGAATAACCACTTTTTAAACCCTCACAGTGACCAAAATTGCCATTTTTACAGAGTTTTGCTTACTCAAAAGCTTCAATTTTGACCCGTTTCAGGCACAGAAATGACTTTAAACACACTTATTTTAGTTGAAAAAGTCATAATTCACATCCAACAGTCATTTAGAGTCAAAAGATTATATGTTAAAATTTCATCATTTTAGACCATTTTGGGAATGTTCGACATGTCCGGAGTCATCGTTTTTCATCCGAAAATTGATTTTTTGGACTGTACCAAAAATGATTCAAAATGTCAATTGGATCGTGCCTCATGTTGAATAACCACTTTTTAACCCCTCACTGTGACCAAAATTGCCATTTTTACAGAGATTTGCTTACTCAAAAGCTTCAATTTTGACCCGTTTCAGGCACAGAAATGACTTTAAACACACTTATTTTAGTTGAAAAAGTCATAATTCACATCCAACAGTCATTTAGAGTCAAAAGATTAAATGTTAAAATTTCATCATTATAGACCATTTTGGGAACGTTTGACATGTCCGGAGTCATCGTTTTTCATCCGAAAATTGATTTTTTGGACTGTACCAAAAATGATTCAAAATGTCAATTGGATCGTGCCTCATGTTGAATAACCACTTTTTAAACCCTCACAGTGACCAAAATGGCCATTTTTACAGAGTTTTGCTTATTTAAAAGCTTCAATTTTGACCCGTTTCAGTCACAGAAATGACTTTGAACACACTTATTTTAGTTGAAATTGTCATAATTCACATCCAACAGTCATTTAGAGTCAAAAGATTAAATGTTAAAATTTCATCATTATAGACCATTTTGGGAACATTCGACATGTCCGGAGTCATCGTTTTTCATCCGAAAATTGGTTTTTTGGATGTACCAAAAATGATTCAAAATGTCAATTGGATCGTGCCTCATGTTGAATAACCACTTTTTAAACCCTCACAGTGACCAAAATTGCCATTTTTACAGAGTTTTGCTTACTCAAAAGCTTCAATTTTGACCCGTTTCAGGCACAGAAATGACTATAAACACTTATTTTAGTTGAAAAGGTCATAATTCACATCCAACAGTCATTTAGAGTCAAAAGATTAAATGTTAAAATTTCATCATTATAGACCATTTTGGGAACGTTCGACATGTCCGGAGTCATCGTTTTTCATCCGAAAATTGATTTTTTGGACTGTACCAAAAATGATTCAAAATGTCAATTGGATCGTGCCTCATGTTGAATAACCACTTTTTAAACCCTCACAGTGACCAAAATTGACATTTTTACAGAGTTTTGCTTACTCAAAAGCTTCAATTTTGACCTGTTTCAGGCACAGAAATGACTTTAAACACACTTATTTTAGTTGAAAAAGTCATAATTCACATATAAAAAATCATTTAGAGTCAAAAGATTAAATGTTAAAATTTCATCATTATAGACCATTTTGGGAACGTTTGACATGTCCGGAGTCATCGTTTTTCATCCGAAAATTGATTTTTTGGACTGTACCAAAAATGACTCAAAATGTCAATTGGATCGTGCCTCATGTTGAATAACCACTTTTTAAACCCTCACAGTGACCAAAATGTCCATTTTTACAGAGTTTTGCTTATTTAAAAGCTTCAATTTTGACCCGTTTCAGTCACAGAAATGACTTTAAACACACTTATTTTAGTTGAAAAAGTCATAATTCACATCCAACCGTCATTTAGAGTCAAAAGATTAAATGTTAAAATTTCATCATTATAGACCATTTTGGGAACGTTTGACATGTCCGGAGTCATCGTTTTTCATCCGAAAATTGATTTTTTGGACTGTACCAAAAATGATTCAAAATGTCAATTGGATCGTGCCTCATGTTGAATAACCACTTTTTAAACCCTCACAGTGACCAAAATGGCCATTTTTACAGAGTTTTGCTTATTTAAAAGCTTCAATTTTGACCCGTTTCAGTCACAGAAATGACTTTGAACACACTTATTTTAGTTGAAATTGTCATAATTCACATCCAACAGTCATTTAGAGTCAAAAGATTAAATGTTAAAATTTCATCATTATAGACCATTTTGGGAACATTCGACATGTCCGGAGTCATCGTTTTTCATCCGAAAATTGGTTTTTTGGATGTACCAAAAATGATTCAAAATGTCAATTGGATCGTGCCTCATGTTGAATAACCACTTTTTAAACCCTCACAGTGACCAAAATTGCCATTTTTACAGAGTTTTGCTTACTCAAAAGCTTCAATTTTGACCCGTTTCAGGCACAGAAATGACTATAAACACTTATTTTAGTTGAAAAGGTCATAATTCACATCCAACAGTCATTTAGAGTCAAAAGATTAAATGTTAAAATTTCATCATTATAGACCATTTTGGGAACGTTCGACATGTCCGGAGTCATCGTTTTTCATCCGAAAATTGATTTTTTGGACTGTACCAAAAATGATTCAAAATGTCAATTGGATCGTGCCTCATGTTGAATAACCACTTTTTAAACCCTCACAGTGACCAAAATTGACATTTTTACAGAGTTTTGCTTACTCAAAAGCTTCAATTTTGACCTGTTTCAGGCACAGAAATGACTTTAAACACACTTATTTTAGTTGAAAAAGTCATAATTCACATATAAAAAATCATTTAGAGTCAAAAGATTAAATGTTAAAATTTCATCATTATAGACCATTTTGGGAACGTTTGACATGTCCGGAGTCATCGTTTTTCATCCGAAAATTGATTTTTTGGACTGTACCAAAAATGACTCAAAATGTCAATTGGATCGTGCCTCATGTTGAATAACCACTTTTTAAACCCTCACAGTGACCAAAATGTCCATTTTTACAGAGTTTTGCTTATTTAAAAGCTTCAATTTTGACCCGTTTCAGTCACAGAAATGACTTTAAACACACTTATTTTAGTTGAAATTGTCATAATTCACATCCAACAGTCATTTAGAGTCAAAAGATTAAATGTTAAAATTTCATCATTATAGACCATTTTGGGAACGTTCGACATGTCCGGAGTCATCGTTTTTCATCCGAAAACTGATTTTTTGGACTGTACAAAAAACGATTCAAAATGTCAATTGGATCGTGCCTCATGTTGAATAACCACTTTTTAAACCCTCACAGTGACCAAAATTGCCATTTTTACAGAGTTTTGCTTACTCAAAAGCTTCAATTTTGACCCGTTTCAGGCACAGAAATGACTTTAAACACACTTATTTTAGTTGAAAAAGTCATAATTCACATCCAACAGTCATTTAGAGTCAAAAGATTAAATGTTAAAATTTCATCATTATAGACCATTTTGGGAACGTTCGACATGTCCGGAGTCATCGTTTTTCATCCGAAAATTGATTTTTTGGACTGTACCAAAAATGATTAAAAATTTCAATTTGATCGTGCCTCATGTTGAATAACCACTTTTCAAACCCTCACAGTGACCAAAATTGCCATTTTTACAGAGTTTTGCTTACTCAAAAGCTTCAATTTTGACCCGTTTCAGGCACAGAAATGACTTTAAACACACTTATTTTAGTTGAAAAAGTCATAATTCACATCCAACAGTCATTTAGAGTCAAAAGATTAAATGTTAAAATTTGATCATTATAGACCATTTTGGGAACGTTCGACATGTCCGGAGTCATCGTTTTTCATCAGAAAATTGATTTTTTGGACTGTACCAAAAATGATTCAAAATGTCAATTGGATCGTGCCTCATGTTGAATAACCACTTTTTAACCCCTCACTGTGACCAAAATTGCCATTTTTACAGACTTTTGCTTACTCAAAAGCTTCAATTTTGACGCGTTTCAGGCACAGAAATGACTTTAAACACACTTATTTTAGTTGAAAAAGTCATAATTCACATCCAACAGTCATTTAGAGTCAAAAGATTAAATGTTAAAATTTCATCATTATAGACCATTTTGGGAACGTTTGACATGTCCGGAGTCATCGTTTTTCATCCGAAAATTGATTTTTTGGACTGTACCAAAAATGATTCAAAATGTCAATTGGATCGTGCCTCATGTTGAATAACCACTTTTTAAACCCTCACAGTGACCAAAATGGCCATTTTTACAGAGTTTTGCTTATTTAAAAGCTTCAATTTTGACCCGTTTCAGTCACAGAAATGACTTTGAACACACTTATTTTAGTTGAAATTGTCATAATTCACATCCAACAGTCATTTAGAGTCAAAAGATTAAATGTTAAAATTTCATCATTATAGACCATTTTGGGAACGTTCGACATGTCCGGAGTCATCGTTTTTCATCCGAAAATTGATTTTTTTGGACTGTATCAAAAATGATTCAAAATGTCAATTGGATTGTGCCTCATGTTGAATAACCACTTTTTAAACCATCACAGTGACCAAAATGGCCATTTTTACAGAGTTTTGCTTACTCAAAAGCTTCAAGTTTGACCCGTTTCAGTCACAGAAATGACTTTAAACACACTTATTTTAGTTGAAAAAGTCATAATTCACATCCAACAGTCATTTAGAGTCAAAAGATTAAATGATAAAATTTCATCATTATAGACCATTTTGGGAACGTTCGACATGTCCGGAGTCATCGTTTTTTCATCCGAAAATTGATTTTTTGGACTGTACCAAAAATGATTCAAAATGTCAATTGGATCGTGCCTCATGTTGAATAACCACTTTTTAAACCCTCACAGTGACCAAAATTGCCATTTTTACAGAGTTTTGCTTACTCAAAAGCTTCAATTTTGACCAGTTTCGGGCACAGAAATGAATTTAAACACACTTATTTTAGTTGAAAAAGTCATAATTCACATCCAACAGTCATTTAGAGTCAAAATATTAAATGTTAAAATTTGATCATTATAGACCATTTTGGGAACGTTCGACATGTCCGGAGTCATCGTTTTTCATCAGAAAATTGATTTTTTGGACTGTACCAAAAATGATTCAAAATGTCAATTGGATTGTGCCTCATGTTGAATAACCACTTTTTAAACCCTCACAGTGACCAAAATGGCCATTTTTACAGAGTTTTGCTTATTTAAAAGCTTCAATTTTGACCCGTTTCAGTCACAGAAATGACTTTGAACACACTTATTTTAGTTGAAATTGTCATAATTCACATCCAACAGTCATTTAGAGTCAAAAGATTAAATGTTAAAATTTCATCATTATAGACCATTTTGGGAACGTTCGACATGTCCGGAGTCATCGTTTTTCATCCGAAAATTGATTTTTTTGGACTGTATCAAAAATGATTCAAAATGTCAATTGGATTGTGCCTCATGTTGAATAACCACTTTTTAAACCATCACAGTGACCAAAATGGCCATTTTTACAGAGTTTTGCTTACTCAAAAGCTTCAAGTTTGACCCGTTTCAGTCACAGAAATGACTTTAAACACACTTATTTTAGTTGAAAAAGTCATAATTCACATCCAACAGTCATTTAGAGTCAAAAGATTAAATGATAAAATTTCATCATTATAGACCATTTTGGGAACGTTCGACATGTCCGGAGTCATCGTTTTTTCATCCGAAAATTGATTTTTTGGACTGTACCAAAAATGATTCAAAATGTCAATTGGATCGTGCCTCATGTTGAATAACCACTTTTTAAACCCTCACAGTGACCAAAATTGCCATTTTTACAGAGTTTTGCTTACTCAAAAGCTTCAATTTTGACCAGTTTCGGGCACAGAAATGAATTTAAACACACTTATTTTAGTTGAAAAAGTCATAATTCACATCCAACAGTCATTTAGAGTCAAAATATTAAATGTTAAAATTTGATCATTATAGACCATTTTGGGAACGTTCGACATGTCCGGAGTCATCGTTTTTCATCAGAAAATTGATTTTTTGGACTGTACCAAAAATGATTCAAAATGTCAATTGGATCGTGCCTCATGTTGAATAACCACTTTTTAACCCCTCACTGTGACCAAAATTGCCATTTTTACAGACTTTTGCTTACTCAAAAGCTTCAATTTTGACCCGTTTCAGGCACAGAAATGACTTTAAACACACTTATTTTAGTTGAAAAAGTCATAATTCACATCCAACAGTCATTTAGAGTCAAAAGATTAAATGTTAAAATTTCATCATAATAGACCATTTTGGGAACGTTTGACATGTCCGGAGTCATCGTTTTTCATCCGAAAATTGATTTTTTGGACTGTACCAAAAATGATTCAAAATGTCAATTGGATCGTGCCTCATGTTGAATAACCACTTTTTAAACCCTCACAGTGACCAAAATGGCCATTTTTACAGAGTTTTGCTTATTTAAAAGCTTCAATTTTGACCCGTTTCAGTCACAGAAATGACTTTGAACACACTTATTTTAGTTGAAATTGTCATAATTCACATCCAACAGTCATTTAGAGTCAAAAGATTAAATGTTAAAATTTCATCATTATAGACCATTTTGGGAACGTTCGACATGTCCGGAGTCATCGTTTTTCATCCGAAAATTGATTTTTTTGGACTGTATCAAAAATGATTCAAAATGTCAATTGGATTGTGCCTCATGTTGAATAACCACTTTTTAAACCATCACAGTGACCAAAATGGCCATTTTTACAGAGTTTTGCTTACTCAAAAGCTTCAAGTTTGACCCATTTCAGTCACAGAAATGACTTTAAACACACTTATTTTAGTTGAAAAAGTCATAATTCACATCCAACAGTCATTTAGAGTCAAAAGATTAAATGATAAAATTTCATCATTATAGACCATTTTGGGAACGTTCGACATGTCCGGAGTCATCGTTTTTTCATCCGAAAATTGATTTTTTGGACTGTAGCAAAAATGATTCAAAATGTCAATTGGATCGTGCCTCATGTTGAATAACCACTTTTTAAACCCTCACAGTGACCAAAATTGCCATTTTTACAGAGTTTTGCTTACTCAAAAGCTTCAATTTTGACCAGTTTCGGGCACAGAAATGAATTTAAACACACTTATTTTAGTTGAAAAAGTCATAATTCACATCCAACAGTCATTTAGAGTCAAAAGATTAAATGTTAACATTTCATCATTATAGACCATTTTGGGAACGTTCGACATGTCGGGAGTCATCGTTTTTCATCCGAAAACTGATTTTTTGGACTGTACCAAAAATGATTCAAAATGTCAATTGGATCGTGCCTCATGTTGAATAACCACTTTTTAAACCCTCACAGTGACCAAAATGGCCATTTTTACAGAGTTTTGCTTATTTAAAAGCTTCAATTTTGACCCGTTTCAGTCACAGAAATGACTTTGAACACACTTATTTTAGTTGAAATTGTCATAATTCACATCAACAGTCATTTAGAGTCAAAAGATTAAATGTTAAAATTTCATCATTATAGACCATTTTGGGAACATTCGACATGTCCGGAGTCATCGTTTTTCATCCGAAAATTGGTTTTTTGGATGTACCAAAAATGATTCAAAATGTCAATTGGATCGTGCCTCATGTTGAATAACCACTTTTTAAATCCTCACATTGACCAAAATTGCCATTTTTACAGAGTTTTGCTTACTCAAAAGATTCAATTTTGACCCGTTTCAGGCACAGAAATGACTTTAAACACACTTATTTTAGTTGAAAAAGTCATAATTCACATCCAACAGTCATTTAGAGTCAAAAGATTAAATGTTAAAATTTCATCATTATAGACCATTTTGGGAACGTTTGACATGTCCGGAGTCATCGTTTTTCATCCGAAAATTGGACTGTACCAAAAATGATTCAAAATGTCAATTGGATCGTGCCTCATGTTGAATAACCACTTTTTAAACCCTCACAGTGACCAAAATGGCCATTTTTACAGAGTTTTGCTTATTTAAAAGCTTCAATTTTGACCCGTTTCAGTCACAGAAATGACTTTGAACACACTTATTTTAGTTGAAATTGTCATAATTCACATCCAACAGTCATTTAGAGTCAAAAGATTAAATGTTAAAATTTCATCATTATAGACCATTTTGGGAACACTCGACATGTCCGGAGTCATCGTTTTTCATCCGAAAATTGTTTTTTTGGATGTACCAAAAATGATTCAAAATGTCAATTGGATCGTGCCTCATGTTGAATAACCACTTTTTAAACCCTCACAGTGACAAAATTGCCATTTTTACAGAGTTTTGCTTACTCAAAAGCTTCAATTTTGACCCGTTTCAGGCACAGAAATGACTTTAAACACTTATTTTAGTTGAAAAGGTCATAATTCACATCCAACAGTCATTTAGAGTCAAAAGATTAAATGTTAAAATTTCATCATTATAGACCATTTTGGGAACGTTCGACATGTCCGGAGTCATCGTTTTTCATCCGAAAATTGATTTTTTGGACTGTACCAAAAATGATTCAAAATGTCAATTGGATCGTGCCTCATGTTGAATAACCACTTTTTAAACCCTCACAGTGACCAAAATTGACATTTTTACAGAGTTTTGCTTACTCAAAAGCTTCAATTTTGACCTGTTTCAGGCACAGAAATGACTTTAAACACACTTATTTTAGTTGAAAAAGTCATAATTCACATATAAAAAATCATTTAGAGTCAAAAGATTAAATGTTAAAATTTCATCATTATAGACCATTTTGGGAACGTTTGACATGTCCGGAGTCATCGTTTTTCATCCGAAAATTGATTTTTTGGACTGTACCAAAAATGACTCAAAATGTCAATTGGATCGTGCCTCATGTTGAATAACCACTTTTTAAACCCTCACAGTGACCAAAATGTCCATTTTTACAGAGTTTTGCTCATTTAAAAGCTTCAATTTTGACCCGTTTCAGTCACAGAAATGACTTTAAACACACTTATTTTAGTTGAAATTGTCATAATTCACATCCAACAGTCATTTAGAGTCAAAAGATTAAATGTTAAAATTTCATCATTATAGACCATTTTGGGAACGTTCGACATGTCCGGAGTCATCGTTTTTCATCCGAAAACTGATTTTTTGGACTGTACAAAAAATGATTCAAAATGTCAATTGGATCGTGCCTCATGTTGAATAACCACTTTTTAAACCCTCACAGTGACCAAAATTGCCATTTTTACAGAGTTTTGCTTACTCAAAAGCTTCAATTTTGACCCGTTTCAGGCACAGAAATGACTTTAAACACACTTATTTTAGTTGAAAAAGTCATAATTCACATCCAACAGTCATTTAGAGTCAAAAGATTAAATGTTAAAATGTCATCATTATAGACCATTTTGGGAACGTTCGACATGTCCGGAGTCATCGTTTTTCATCCGAAAATTGATTTTTTGGACTGTACCAAAAATGATTCAAAATGTCAATTGGATCGTGCCTCATGTTGAATAACCACTTTTTAACCCCTCACTGTGACCAAAATTGCCATTTTTACAGACTTTTGCTTACTCAAAAGCTTCAATTTTGACCCGTTTCAGGCACAGAAATGACTTTAAACACACTTATTTTAGTTGAAAAAGTCATAATTCACATCCAACAGTCATTTAGAGTCAAAAGATTAAATGTTAAAATTTCATCATTATAGACCATTTTGGGAACGTTTGACATGTCCGGAGTCATCGTTTTTCATCCGAAAATTGATTTTTTGGACTGTATCAAAAATGATTCAAAATGTCAATTGGATCGTGCCTCATGTTGAATAACCACTTTTTAAACCCTCACAGTGACCAAAATGGCCATTTTTACAGAGTTTTGCTTATTTAAAAGCTTCAATTTTGACCCGTTTCAGTCACAGAAATGACTTTGAACACACTTATTTTAGTTGAAATTGTCATAATTCACATCCAACAGTCATTTAGAGTCAAAAGATTAAATGTTAAAATTTCATCATTATAGACCATTTTGGGAACGTTCGACATGTCCGGAGTCATCGTTTTTCATCCGAAAATTGATTTTTTTGGACTGTATCAAAAATGATTCAAAATGTCAATTGGATTGTGCCTCATGTTGAATAACCACTTTTTAAACCATCACAGTGACCAAAATGGCCATTTTTACAGAGTTTTGCTTACTCAAAAGCTTCAAGTTTGACCCGTTTCAGTCACAGAAATGACTTTAAACACACTTATTTTAGTTGAAAAAGTCATAATTTACATCCAACAGTCATTTAGAGTCAAAAGATTAAATGATAAAATTTCATCATTATAGACCATTTTGGGAACGTTCGACATGTCCGGAGTCATCGTTTTTTCATCCGAAAATTGATTTTTTGGACTGTACCAAAAATGATTCAAAATGTCAATTGGATCGTGCCTCATGTTGAATAACCACTTTTTAAACCCTCACAGTGACCAAAATTGCCATTTTTACAGAGTTTTGCTTACTCAAAAGCTTCAATTTTGACCAGTTTCGGGCACAGAAATGAATTTAAACACACTTATTTTAGTTGAAAAAGTCATAATTCACATCCAACAGTCATTTAGAGTCAAAATATTAAATGTTAAAATTTGATCATTATAGACCATTTTGGGAACGTTCGACATGTCCGGAGTCATCGTTTTTCATCAGAAAATTGATTTTTTGGACTGTACCAAAAATGATTCAAAATGTCAATTGGATCGTGCCTCATGTTGAATAACCACTTTTTAACCCCTCACTGTGACCAAAATTGCCATTTTTACAGACTTTTGCTTACTCAAAAGCTTCAATTTTGACCCGTTTCAGGCACAGAAATGACTTTAAACACACTTATTTTAGTTGAAAAAGTCATAATTCACATCCAACAGTCATTTAGAGTCAAAAGATTAAATGTTAAAATTTCATCATTATAGACCATTTTGGGAACGTTTGACATGTCCGGAGTCATCGTTTTTCATCCGAAAATTGATTTTTTGGACTGTACCAAAAATGATTCAAAATGTCAATTGGATCGTGCCTCATGTTGAATAACCACTTTTTAAACCCTCACAGTGACCAAAATGGCCATTTTTACAGAGTTTTGCTTATTTAAAAGCTTCAATTTTGACCCGTTTCAGTCACAGAAATGACTTTGAACACACTTATTTTAGTTGAAATTGTCATAATTCACATCCAACAGTCATTTAGAGTCAAAAGATTAAATGTTAAAATTTCATCATTATAGACCATTTTGGGAACGTTCGACATGTCCGGAGTCATCGTTTTTCATCCGAAAATTGATTTTTTTGGACTGTATCAAAAATGATTCAAAATGTCAATTGGATTGTGCCTCATGTTAAATAACCACTTTTTAAACCATCACAGTGACCAAAATGGCCATTTTTACAGAGTTTTGCTTACTCAAAAGCTTCAAGTTTGACCCATTTCAGTCACAGAAATGACTTTAAACACACTTATTTTAGTTGAAAAAGTCATAATTCACATCCAACAGTCATTTAGAGTCAAAAGATTAAATGATAAAATTTCATCATTATAGACCATTTTGGGAACGTTCGACATGTCCGGAGTCATCGTTTTTTCATCCGAAAATTGATTTTTTGGACTGTACCAAAAATGATTCAAAATGTCAATTGGATCGTGCCTCATGTTGAATAACCACTTTTTAAACCCTCACAGTGACCAAAATTGCCATTTTTACAGAGTTTTGCTTACTCAAAAGCTTCAATTTTGACCAGTTTCGGGCACAGAAATGAATTTAAACACACTTATTTTAGTTGAAAAAGTCATAATTCACATCCAACAGTCATTTAGAGTCAAAAGATTAAATGTTAACATTTCATCATTATAGACCATTTTGGGAACGTTCGACATGTCGGGAGTCATCGTTTTTCATCCGAAAACTGATTTTTTGGACTGTACCAAAAATGATTCAAAATGTCAATTGGATCGTGCCTCATGTTGAATAACCACTTTTTAAACCCTCACAGTGACCAAAATGGCCATTTTTACAGAGTTTTGCTTATTTAAAAGCTTCAATTTTGACCCGTTTCAGTCACAGAAATGACTTTGAACACACTTATTTTAGTTGAAATTGTCATAATTCACATCAACAGTCATTTAGAGTCAAAAGATTAAATGTTAAAATTTCATCATTATAGACCATTTTGGGAACATTCGACATGTCCGGAGTCATCGTTTTTCATCCGAAAATTGGTTTTTTGGATGTACCAAAAATGATTCAAAATGTCAATTGGATCGTGCCTCATGTTGAATAACCACTTTTTAAATCCTCACATTGACCAAAATTGCCATTTTTACAGAGTTTTGCTTACTCAAAAGATTCAATTTTGACCCGTTTCAGGCACAGAAATGACTTTAAACACACTTATTTTAGTTGAAAAAGTCATAATTCACATCCAACAGTCATTTAGAGTCAAAAGATTAAATGTTAAAATTTCATCATTATAGACCATTTTGGGAACGTTTGACATGTCCGGAGTCATCGTTTTTCATCCGAAAATTGGACTGTACCAAAAATGATTCAAAATGTCAATTGGATCGTGCCTCATGTTGAATAACCACTTTTTAAACCCTCACAGTGACCAAAATGGCCATTTTTACAGAGTTTTGCTTATTTAAAAGCTTCAATTTTGACCCGTTTCAGTCACAGAAATGACTTTGAACACACTTATTTTAGTTGAAATTGTCATAATTCACATCCAACAGTCATTTAGAGTCAAAAGATTAAATGTTAAAATTTCATCATTATAGACCATTTTGGGAACGTTCGACATGTCCGGAGTCATCGTTTTTCATCCGAAAATTGATTTTTTGGACTGTACCAAAAATGATTCAAAATGTCAATTGGATCGTGCCTCATGTTGAATAACCACTTTTTAACCCCTCACTGTGACCAAAATTGCCATTTTTACAGAGTTTTGCTTACTCAAAAGCTTCAATTTTGACCCCTTTCAGGCACAGAAATGACTTTAAACACACTTATTTTAGTTGAAAAAGTCATAATTCACATCCAACAGTCATTTAGAGTCAAAAGATTAAATGTTAAAATTTCATCATTATAGACCATTTTGGGAACATTCGACATGTCCGGAGTCATCGTTTTTCATCCGAAAATTGTTTTTTTGGATGTACCAAAAATGATTCAAAATGTCAATTGGATCGTGCCTCATGTTGAATAACCACTTTTTAAACCCTCACAGTGACAAAATTGCCATTTTTACAGAGTTTTGCTTACTCAAAAGCTTCAATTTTGACCCGTTTCAGGCACAGAAATGACTTTAAACACTTATTTTAGTTGAAAAGGTCATAATTCACATCCAACAGTCATTTAGAGTCAAAAGATTAAATGTTAAAATTTCATCATTATAGACCATTTTGGGAACGTTCGACATGTCCGGAGTCATCGTTTTTCATCCGAAAATTGATTTTTTGGACTGTACCAAAAATGATTCAAAATGTCAATTGGATCGTGCCTCATGTTGAATAACCACTTTTTAACCCCTCACTGTGACCAAAATTGCCATTTTTACAGAGTTTTGCTTACTCAAAAGCTTCAATTTTGACCCCTTTCAGGCACAGAAATGACTTTAAACACACTTATTTTAGTTGAAAAAGTCATAATTCGCATCCAACAGTCATTTAGAGTCAAAAGATTAAATGTTAAAATTTCATCATTATTGACCATTTTGGGAACGTTCGACATGTCCGGAGTCATCGTTTTTCATCCGAAAATTGATTTTTTGGACTGTACCAAAAATGATTCAAAATGTCAATTGTATCGTGCCTCATGTTGAATAACCACTTTTTAAACCCTCACAGTGACCAAAATTGCCATTTTTACTGAGTTTTGCTTACTCAAAAGCTTCAATTTTGACCCGTTTCAGGCACAGAAATGACTTTAAACACACTTATTTTAGTTGAAAAAGTCATAATTCACATATAAAAAATCATTTAGAGTCAAAAGATTAAATGTTAAAATTTCATCATTATAGACCATTTTGGGAACGTTTGACATGTCCGGAGTCATCGTTTTTCATCCAAAAATTGATTTTTTGGACTGTACCAAAAATGACTCAAAATGTCAATTGGATCGTGCCTCATGTTGAATAACCACTTTTTAAACCCTCACAGTGACCAAAATGTCCATTTTTACAGAGTTTTGCTCATTTAAAAGCTTCAATTTTGACCCGTTTCAGTCACAGAAATGACTTTAAACACACTTATTTTAGTTGAAATTGTCATAATTCACATCCAACAGTCATTTAGAGTCAAAAGATTAAATGTTAAAATTTCATCATTATAGACCATTTTGGGAACGTTCGACATGTCCGGAGTCATCGTTTTTCATCCGAAAATTGATTTTTTGGACTGTACCAAAAATGATTCAAAATGTCAATTGGATCGTGCCTCATGTTGAATAACCACTTTTTAAACCCTCACAGTGACCAAAATGGCCATTTTTACAGAGTTTTGCTTATTTAAAAGCTTCAATTTTGACCCGTTTCAGTCACAGAAATGACTTTGAACACACTTATTTTAGTTGAAATTGTCATAATTCACATCCAACAGTCATTTAGAGTCAAAAGATTAAATGTTAAAATTTCATCATTATAGACCATTTTGGGAACGTTCGACATGTCCGGAGTCATCGTTTTTCATCCGAAAATTGATTTTTTTGGACTGTATCAAAAATGATTCAAAATGTCAATTGGATTGTGCCTCATGTTGAATAACCACTTTTTAAACCATCACAGTGACCAAAATGGCCATTTTTACAGAGTTTTGCTTACTCAAAAGCTTCAAGTTTGACCCATTTCAGTCACAGAAATGACTTTAAACACACTTATTTTAGTTGAAAAAGTCATAATTCACATCCAACAGTCATTTAGAGTCAAAAGATTAAATGATAAAATTTCATCATTATAGACCATTTTGGGAACGTTCGACATGTCCGGAGTCATCGTTTTTTCATCCGAAAATTGATTTTTTGGACTGTACCAAAAATGATTCAAAATGTCAATTGGATCGTGCCTCATGTTGAATAACCACTTTTTAAACCCTCACAGTGACCAAAATTGCCATTTTTACAGAGTTTTGCTTACTCAAAAGCTTCAATTTTGACCAGTTTCGGGCACAGAAATGAATTTAAACACACTTATTTTAGTTGAAAAAGTCATAATTCACATCCAACAGTCATTTAGAGTCAAAAGATTAAATGTTAACATTTCATCATTATAGACCATTTTGGGAACGTTCGACATGTCGGGAGTCATCGTTTTTCATCCGAAAACTGATTTTTTGGACTGTACCAAAAATGATTCAAAATGTCAATTGGATCGTGCCTCATGTTGAATAACCACTTTTTAAACCCTCACAGTGACCAAAATGGCCATTTTTACAGAGTTTTGCTTATTTAAAAGCTTCAATTTTGACCCGTTTCAGTCACAGAAATGACTTTGAACACACTTATTTTAGTTGAAATTGTCATAATTCACATCAACAGTCATTTAGAGTCAAAAGATTAAATGTTAAAATTTCATCATTATAGACCATTTTGGGAACATTCGACATGTCCGGAGTCATCGTTTTTCATCCGAAAATTGGTTTTTTGGATGTACCAAAAATGATTCAAAATGTCAATTGGATCGTGCCTCATGTTGAATAACCACTTTTTAAATCCTCACATTGACCAAAATTGCCATTTTTACAGAGTTTTGCTTACTCAAAAGATTCAATTTTGACCCGTTTCAGGCACAGAAATGACTTTAAACACACTTATTTTAGTTGAAAAAGTCATAATTCACATCCAACAGTCATTTAGAGTCAAAAGATTAAATGTTAAAATTTCATCATTATAGACCATTTTGGGAACGTTTGACATGTCCGGAGTCATCGTTTTTCATCCGAAAATTGATTTTTTGGACTGTACAAAAAATGATTCAAAATGTCAATTGGATCGTGCCTCATGTTGAATAACCACTTTTTAAACCCTCACAGTGACCAAAATGGCCATTTTTACAGAGTTTTGCTTATTTAAAAGCTTCAATTTTGACCCGTTTCAGTCACAGAAATGACTTTGAACACACTTATTTTAGTTGAAATTGTCATAATTCACATCCAACAGTCATTTAGAGTCAAAAGATTAAATGTTAAAATTTCATCATTATAGACCATTTTGGGAACGTTCGACATGTCCGGAGTCATCGTTTTTCATCCGAAAATTGATTTTTTTGGACTGTATCAAAAATGATTCAAAATGTCAATTGGATTGTGCCTCATGTTGAATAACCACTTTTTAAACCATCACAGTGACCAAAATGGCCATTTTTACAGAGTTTTGCTTACTCAAAAGCTTCAAGTTTGACCCATTTCAGTCACAGAAATGACTTTAAACACACTTATTTTAGTTGAAAAAGTCATAATTCACATCCAACAGTCATTTAGAGTCAAAAGATTAAATGATAAAATTTCATCATTATAGACCATTTTGGGAACGTTCGACATGTCCGGAGTCATCGTTTTTTCATCCGAAAATTGATTTTTTGGACTGTAGCAAAAATGATTCAAAATGTCAATTGGATCGTGCCTCATGTTGAATAACCACTTTTTAAACCCTCACAGTGACCAAAATTGCCATTTTTACAGAGTTTTGCTTACTCAAAAGCTTCAATTTTGACCAGTTTCGGGCACAGAAATGAATTTAAACACACTTATTTTAGTTGAAAAAGTCATAATTCACATCCAACAGTCATTTAGAGTCAAAAGATTAAATGTTAACATTTCATCATTATAGACCATTTTGGGAACGTTCGACATGTCGGGAGTCATCGTTTTTCATCCGAAAACTGATTTTTTGGACTGTACCAAAAATGATTCAAAATGTCAATTGGATCGTGCCTCATGTTGAATAACCACTTTTTAAACCCTCACAGTGACCAAAATGGCCATTTTTACAGAGTTTTGCTTATTTAAAAGCTTCAATTTTGACCCGTTTCAGTCACAGAAATGACTTTGAACACACTTATTTTAGTTGAAATTGTTATAATTCACATCAACAGTCATTTAGAGTCAAAAGATTAAATGTTAAAATTTCATCATTATAGACCATTTTGGGAACATTCGACATGTCCGGAGTCATCGTTTTTCATCCGAAAATTGGTTTTTTGGATGTACCAAAAATGATTCAAAATGTCAATTGGATCGTGCCTCATGTTGAATAACCACTTTTTAAATCCTCACATTGACCAAAATTGCCATTTTTACAGAGTTTTGCTTACTCAAAAGATTCAATTTTGACCCGTTTCAGGCACAGAAATGACTTTAAACACACTTATTTTAGTTGAAAAAGTCATAATTCACATCCAACAGTCATTTAGAGTCAAAAGATTAAATGTTAAAATTTCATCATTATAGACCATTTTGGGAACGTTTGACATGTCCGGAGTCATCGTTTTTCATCCGAAAATTGGACTGTACCAAAAATGATTCAAAATGTCAATTGGATCGTGCCTCATGTTGAATAACCACTTTTTAAACCCTCACAGTGACCAAAATGGCCATTTTTACAGAGTTTTGCTTATTTAAAAGCTTCAATTTTGACCTGTTTCAGTCACAGAAATGACTTTGAACACACTTATTTTAGTTGAAATTGTCATAATTCACATCCAACAGTCATTTAGAGTCAAAAGATTAAATGTTAAAATTTCATCATTATAGACCATTTTGGGAACATTCGACATGTCCGGAGTCATCGTTTTTCATCCGAAAATTGTTTTTTTGGATGTACCAAAAATGATTCAAAATGTCAATTGGATCGTGCCTCATGTTGAATAACCACTTTTTAAACCCTCACAGTGACAAAATTGCCATTTTTACAGAGTTTTGCTTACTCAAAAGCTTCAATTTTGACCCGTTTCAGGCACAGAAATGACTTTAAACACTTATTTTAGTTGAAAAGGTCATAATTCACATCCAACAGTCATTTAGAGTCAAAAGATTAAATGTTAAAATTTCATCATTATAGACCATTTTGGGAACGTTCGACATGTCCGGAGTCATCGTTTTTCATCCGAAAATTGATTTTTTGGACTGTACCAAAAATGATTCAAAATGTCAATTGGATCGTGCCTCATGTTGAATAACCACTTTTTAACCCCTCACTGTGACCAAAATTGCCATTTTTACAGAGTTTTGCTTACTCAAAAGCTTCAATTTTGACCCCTTTCAGGCACAGAAATGACTTTAAACACACTTATTTTAGTTGAAAAAGTCATAATTCACATCCAACAGTCATTTAGAGTCAAAAGATTAAATGTTAAAATTTCATCATTATTGACCATTTTGGGAACGTTCGACATGTCCGGAGTCATCGTTTTTCATCCGAAAATTGATTTTTTGGACTGTACCAAAAATGATTCAAAATGTCAATTGTATCGTGCCTCATGTTGAATAACCACTTTTTAAACCCTCACAGTGACCAAAATTGCCATTTTTACTGAGTTTTGCTTACTCAAAAGCTTCAATTTTGACCCGTTTCAGGCACAGAAATGACTTTAAACACACTTATTTTAGTTGAAAAAGTCATAATTCACATATAAAAAATCATTTAGAGTCAAAAGATTAAATGTTAAAATTTCATCATTATAGACCATTTTGGGAACGTTTGACATGTCCGGAGTCATCGTTTTTCATCCGAAAATTGATTTTTTGGACTGTACCAAAAATGACTCAAAATGTCAATTGGATCGTGCCTCATGTTGAATAACCACTTTTTAAACCCTCACAGTGACCAAAATGTCCATTTTTACAGAGTTTTGCTCATTTAAAAGCTTCAATTTTGACCCGTTTCAGTCACAGAAATGACTTTAAACACACTTATTTTAGTTGAAATTGTCATAATTCACATCCAACAGTCATTTAGAGTCAAAAGATTAAATGTTAAAATTTCATCATTATAGACCATTTTGGGAACGTTCGACATGTCCGGAGTCATCGTTTTTCATCCGAAAACTGATTTTTTGGACTGTACAAAAAATGATTCAAAATGTCAATTGGATCGTGCCTCATGTTGAATAACCACTTTTTAAACCCTCACAGTGACCAAAATTGCCATTTTTACAGAGTTTTGCTTACTCAAAAGCTTCAATTTTGACCCGTTTCAGGCACAGAAATGACTTTAAACACACTTATTTTAGTTGAAAAAGTCATAATTCACATCCAACAGTCATTTAGAGTCAAAAGATTAAATGTTAAAATGTCATCATTATAGAGCATTTTGGGAACGTTCGACATGTCCGGAGTCATCGTTTTTCATCCGAAAATTGATTTTTTGGACTGTACCAAAAATGATTCAAAATGTCAATTGGATCGTGCCTCATGTTGAATAACCACTTTTTAACCCCTCACTGTGACCAAAATTGCCATTTTTACAGACTTTTGCTTACTCAAAAGCTTCAATTTTGACCCGTTTCAGGCACAGAAATGACTTTAAACACACTTATTTTAGTTGAAAAAGTCATAATTCACATCCAACAGTCATTTAGAGTCAAAAGATTAAATGTTAAAATTTCATCATTATAGACCATTTTGGGAACGTTTGACATGTCCGGAGTCATCGTTTTTCATCCGAAAATTGATTTTTTGGACTGTATCAAAAATGATTCAAAATGTCAATTGGATCGTGCCTCATGTTGAATAACCACTTTTTAAACCCTCACAGTGACCAAAATGGCCATTTTTACAGAGTTTTGCTTATTTAAAAGCTTCAATTTTGACCCGTTTCAGTCACAGAAATGACTTTGAACACACTTATTTTAGTTGAAATTGTCATAATTCACATCCAACAGTCATTTAGAGTCAAAAGATTAAATGTTAAAATTTCATCATTATAGACCATTTTGGGAACGTTCGACATGTCCGGAGTCATCGTTTTTCATCCGAAAATTGATTTTTTTGGACTGTATCAAAAATGATTCAAAATGTCAATTGGATTGTGCCTCATGTTGAATAACCACTTTTTAAACCATCACAGTGACCAAAATGGCCATTTTTACAGAGTTTTGCTTACTCAAAAGCTTCAAGTTTGACCCGTTTCAGTCACAGAAATGACTTTAAACACACTTATTTTAGTTGAAAAAGTCATAATTCACATCCAACAGTCATTTAGAGTCAAAAGATTAAATGATAAAATTTCATCATTATAGACCATTTTGGGAACGTTCGACATGTCCGGAGTCATCGTTTTTTCATCCGAAAATTGATTTTTTGGACTGTACCAAAAATGATTCAAAATGTCAATTGGATCGTGCCTCATGTTGAATAACCACTTTTTAAACCCTCACAGTGACCAAAATTGCCATTTTTACAGAGTTTTGCTTACTCAAAAGCTTCAATTTTGACCAGTTTCGGGCACAGAAATGAATTTAAACACACTTATTTTAGTTGAAAAAGTCATAATTCACATCCAACAGTCATTTAGAGTCAAAATATTAAATGTTAAAATTTGATCATTATAGACCATTTTGGGAACGTTCGACATGTCCGGAGTCATCGTTTTTCATCAGAAAATTGATTTTTTGGACTGTACCAAAAATGATTCAAAATGTCAATTGGATCGTGCCTCATGTTGAATAACCACTTTTTAACCCCTCACTGTGACCAAAATTGCCATTTTTACAGACTTTTGCTTACTCAAAAGCTTCAATTTTGACCCGTTTCAGGCACAGAAATGACTTTAAACACACTTATTTTAGTTGAAAAAGTCATAATTCACATCCAACAGTCATTTAGAGTCAAAAGATTAAATGTTAAAATTTCATCATTATAGACCATTTTGGGAACGTTTGACATGTCCGGAGTCATCGTTTTTCATCCGAAAATTGATTTTTTGGACTGTACCAAAAATGATTCAAAATGTCAATTGGATCGTGCCTCATGTTGAATAACCACTTTTTAAACCCTCACAGTGACCAAAATGGCCATTTTTACAGAGTTTTGCTTATTTAAAAGCTTCAATTTTGACCCGTTTCAGTCACAGAAATGACTTTGAACACACTTATTTTAGTTGAAATTGTCATAATTCACATCCAACAGTCATTTAGAGTCAAAAGATTAAATGTTAAAATTTCATCATTACAGACCATTTTGGGAACGTTCGACATGTCCGGAGTCATCGTTTTTCATCCGAAAATTGATTTTTTTGGACTGTATCAAAAATGATTCAAAATGTCAATTGGATTGTGCCTCATGTTGAATAACCACTTTTTAAACCATCACAGTGACCAAAATGGCCATTTTTACAGAGTTTTGCTTACTCAAAAGCTTCAAGTTTGACCCATTTCAGTCACAGAAATGACTTTAAACACACTTATTTTAGTTGAAAAAGTCATAATTCACATCCAACAGTCATTTAGAGTCAAAAGATTAAATGATAAAATTTCATCATTATAGACCATTTTGGGAACGTTCGACATGTCCGGAGTCATCGTTTTTTCATCCGAAAATTGATTTTTTGGACTGTACCAAAAATGATTCAAAATGTCAATTGGATCGTGCCTCATGTTGAATAACCACTTTTTAAACCCTCACAGTGACCAAAATTGCCATTTTTACAGAGTTCTGCTTACTCAAAAGCTTCAATTTTGACCCGTTTCAGGCACATAAATGTCTTTAAACACACTTATCTTAGTTGAAAAAGTCATAATTCACATCTAACAGTCATTTAGAGTCAAAAGATTAAATGTTAAAATTTCATCATTATAGACCATTTTGGGAACGTTCGACATGTCCGGAGTCATCGTTTTTCATCCGAAAATTGATTTTTTGGACTGTACCAAAAATGATTCAAAATGTCAATTGGATCGTGGCTCATGTTGAATAACCACTTTTTAAACCCTCACAGTGACCAAAATTGCCATTTTTACAGAGTTTTGCTTACTCAAAAGCTTCAATTTTGACCCGTTTCAGTCACAGAAATGACTTTAAACACACTTATTTTAGTTGAAAAAGTCATAATTCACATCCAACAGTCATTTAGAGTCAAAAGATTAAATGTTGAAATTTCATCATTATTGACCATTTTGGGAACGTTCGACATGTCCGGAGTCATCGTTTTTCATCCGAAAATTGAGTTTTTTGGACTGTACCAAAAATGATTCAAAATGTCAATTGTATCGTGCCTCATGTTGAATAACCACTTTTTAAACCCTCACAGTGACCAAAATTGCCATTTTTACTGAGTTTTGCTTACTCAAAAGCTTCATTTTTGACCCGTTTTAGGCACATAAATGTCTTTAAACACACTTATTTTAGTTGAAAAAGTCATAATTCACATCCAACAGTCATTTAGAGTCAAAAGATTAAATGATAAAATTTCATCATTATAGACCATTTTGGGAACGTTCGACATGTCCGGAGTCATCGTTTTTTCATCCGAAAATTGCTGTTTGGACTGTACCAAAAATGATTCAAAATGTCAATTGGATCGTGCCTCATGTTGAATAACCACTTTTTAAACCCTCGCAGTGACCAAAATTGCCATTTTTACAGAGTTTTGCTTACTCAAAAGCTTCAATTTTGACCAGTTTCGGGCACAGAAATGAATTTAAACACACTTATTTTAGTTGAAAAAGTCATAATTCACATCCAACAGTCATTTAGAGTCAAAAGATTAAATGTTAACATTTCATCATTATAGACCATTTTGGGAACGTTCGACATGTCGGGAGTCATCGTTTTTCATCCGAAAACTGATTTTTTGGACTGTACCAAAAATGATTCAAAATGTCAATTGTATCGTGCCTCATGTTGAATAACCACTTTTTAAACCCTCACAGTGACCAAAATTGCCATTTTTACTGAGTTTTGCTTACTCAAAAGCTTCAATTTTGACCCGTTTCAGGCACAGAAATGACTTTAAACACACTTATTTTAGGTGAAAATGTCATAATTCACATTCAACTGTCATTTAGAGTCAAAAGATTAAATGTTAAAATTTCATCATTATAGACCATTTTGGGAACGTTCGACATGTCCGGAGTCATCGTTTTTTCATCCGAAAATTGATTTTTTGGACTGTACCAAAAATGATTCAAAATGTCAATTGGATCGTGCCTCATGTTGAATAACCACTTTTTAAACCCTCACAGTGACCAAAATTGCCATTTTTACAGAGTTTTGCTTACTCAAAAGCTTCAATTTTGACCAGTTTCGGGCACAGAAATGAATTTAAACACACTTATTTTAGTTGAAAAAGTCATAATTCACATCCAACAGTCATTTAGAGTCAAAAGATTAAATGTTAACATTTCATCATTATAGACCATTTTGGGAACGTTCGACATGTCGGGAGTCATCGTTTTTCATCCGAAAACTGATTTTTTGGACTGTACCAAAAATGATTCAAAATGTCAATTGGATCGTGCCTCATGTTGAATAACCACTTTTTAAACCCTCACAGTGACCAAAATTGCCATTTTTACAGAGTTTTGCTTACTCAAAAGCTTCAATTTTGACCCGTTTCAGGCACAGAAATGACTTTAAACACACTTATTTTAGTTGAAAAAGTCATAATTCACATCCAACAGTCATTTAGAGTCAAAAGATTATATGTTAAAATTTCATCATTTTAGACCATTTTGGGAATGTTCGACATGTCCGGAGTCATCGTTTTTCATCCGAAAATTGATTTTTTGGACTGTACCAAAAATGATTCAAAATGTCAATTGGATCGTGCCTCATGTTGAATAACCACTTTTTAACCCCTCACTGTGACCAAAATTGCCATTTTTACAGAGATTTGCTTACTCAAAAGCTTCAATTTTGACCCGTTTCAGGCACAGAAATGACTTTAAACACACTTATTTTAGTTGAAAAAGTCATAATTCACATCCAACAGTCATTTAGAGTCAAAAGATTAAATGTTAAAATTTCATCATTATAGACCATTTTGGGAACGTTTGACATGTCCGGAGTCATCGTTTTTCATCCGAAAATTGATTTTTTGGACTGTACCAAAAATGATTCAAAATGTCAATTGGATCGTGCCTCATGTTGAATAACCACTTTTTAAACCCTCACAGTGACCAAAATGGCCATTTTTACAGAGTTTTGCTTATTTAAAAGCTTCAATTTTGACCCGTTTCAGTCACAGAAATGACTTTGAACACACTTATTTTAGTTGAAATTGTCATAATTCACATCCAACAGTCATTTAGAGTCAAAAGATTAAATGTTAAAATTTCATCATTATAGACCATTTTGGGAACATTCGACATGTCCGGAGTCATCGTTTTTCATCCGAAAATTGGTTTTTTGGATGTACCAAAAATGATTCAAAATGTCAATTGGATCGTGCCTCATGTTGAATAACCACTTTTTAAACCCTCACAGTGACCAAAATTGCCATTTTTACAGAGTTTTGCTTACTCAAAAGCTTCAATTTTGACCCGTTTCAGGCACAGAAATGACTTTAAACACTTATTTTAGTTGAAAAGGTCATAATTCACATCCAACAGTCATTTAGAGTCAAAAGATTAAATGTTAAAATTTCATCATTATAGACCATTTTGGGAACGTTCGACATGTCCGGAGTCATCGTTTTTCATCCGAAAATTGATTTTTTGGACTGTACCAAAAATGATTCAAAATGTCAATTGGATCGTGCCTCATGTTGAATAACCACTTTTTAAACCCGCACAGTGACCAAAATTCCCATTTTTACAGAGTTCTGCTTACTCAAAAGCTTCAATTTTGACCCGTTTCAGGCACATAAATGTCTTTAAACACACTTATTTTAGTTGAAAAAGTCATAATTCACATCTAACAGTCATTTAGAGTCAAAAGATTAAATGTTAAAATTTCATCATTATAGACCATTTTGGGAACGTTCGACATGTCCGGAGTCATCGTTTTTCATCCGAAAATTGATTTTTTGGACTGTACCAAAAATGATTCAAAATGTCAATTGGATCGTGGCTCATGTTGAATAACCACTTTTTAAACCCTCACAGTGACCAAAATTGCCATTTTTACTGAGTTTTGCTTACTCAAAAGCTTCATTTTTTACCCGTTTTAGGCACATAAATGTCTTTAAACACACTTATTTTAGTTGAAAAAGTCATAATTCACATCCAACAGTCATTTAGAGTCAAAAGATTAAATGATAAAATTTCATCATTATAGACCATTTTGGGAACGTTCGACATGTCCGGAGTCATCGTTTTTTCATCCGAAAATTGATCTTTGGACTGTACCAAAAATGATTCAAAATGTCAATTGGATCGTGCCTCATGTTGAATAACCACTTTTTAAACCCTCGCAGTGACCAAAATTGCCATTTTTACAGAGTTTTGCTTACTCAAAAGCTTCAATTTTGACCAGTTTCGGGCACAGAAATGAATTTAAACACACTTATTTTAGTTGAAAAAGTCATAATTCACATCCAACAGTCATTTAGAGTCAAAAGATTAAATGTTAACATTTCATCATTATAGACCATTTTGGGAACGTTCGACATGTCGGGAGTCATCGTTTTTCATCCGAAAACTGATTTTTTGGACTGTACCAAAAATGATTCAAAATGTCAATTGTATCGTGCCTCATGTTGAATAACCACTTTTTAAACCCTCACAGTGACCAAAATTGCCATTTTTACTGAGTTTTGCTTACTCAAAAGCTTCAATTTTGACCCGTTTCAGGCACAGAAATGACTTTAAACACACTTATTTTAGGTGAAAATGTCATAATTCACATTCAACTGTCATTTAGAGTCAAAAGATTAAATGTTAAAATTTCATCATTATAGACCATTTTGGGAACGTTCGACATGTCCGGAGTCATCGTTTTTCATCCGAAAATTGATTTTTTGGACTGTACCAAAAATGATTCAAAATGTCAATTGGATCGTGCCTCATGTTGAATAACCACTTTTAAATCCTCACATTGACCAAAATTGCCATTTTTACAGAGTTTTGCTTACTCAAAAGCTTAATTTTTGACCCGTTTCAGGCACATAAATGTCTTTAAACACACTTATTTTAGTTGAAAAGGTCATAATTCACATCCAACAGTCATTTAGAGTCAAAAGATTAAATGATAAAATTTCATCATTATAGACCATTTTGGGAACGTTCGACATGTCCGGAGTCATCGTTTTTTCATCCGAAAATTGATTTTTTGGACTGTACCAAAAATGATTCAAAATGTCAATTGGATCATGCCTCATGTTGAATAACCACTTTTTAAACCCTCACAGTGACCAAAATTGCCATTTTTACAGAGTTTTGCTTACTCAAAAGCTTCAATTTTGACCCGTTTCAGGCACAGAAATGACTTTAAACACTTATTTTAGTTGAAAAGGTCATAATTCACATCCAACAGTCATTTAGAGTCAAAAGATTAAATGTTAAAATTTCATCATTATAGACCATTTTGGGAACGTTCGACATGTCCGGAGTCATCGTTTTTCATCCGAAAATTGATTTTTTGGACTGTACCAAAAATGATTCAAAATGTCAATTGGATCGTGCCTCATGTTGAATAACCACTTTTTAAACCCTCACAGTGACCAAAATTGACATTTTTACAGAGTTTTGCTTACTCAAAAGCTTCAATTTTGACCTGTTTCAGGCACAGAAATGACTTTAAACACACTTATTTTAGTTGAAAAAGTCATAATTCACATATAAAAAATCATTTAGAGTCAAAAGATTAAATGTTAAAATTTCATCATTATAGACCATTTTGGGAACGTTTGACATGTCCGGAGTCATCGTTTTTCATCCGAAAATTGATTTTTTGGACTGTACCAAAAATGACTCAAAATGACAATTGGATCGTGCCTCATGTTGAATAACCACTTTTTAAACCCTCACAGTGACCAAAATGTCCATTTTTACAGAGTTTTGCTTATTTAAAAGCTTCAATTTTGACCCGTTTCAGTCACAGAAATGACTTTAAACACACTTATTTTAGTTGAAATTGTCATAATTCACATCCAACAGTCATTTAGAGTCAAAAGATTAAATGTTAAAATTTCATCATTATAGACCATTTTGGGAACGTTCGACATGTCCGGAGTCATCGTTTTTCATCCGAAAACTGATTTTTTGGACTGTACCAAAAATGATTCAAAATGTCAATTGGATCGTGCCTCATGTTGAATAACCACTTTTTAAACCCTCACAGTGACCAAAATTGCCATTTTTACAGAGTTTTGCTTACTCAAAAGCTTCAATTTTGACCCGTTTCAGGCACAGAAATGACTTTAAACACACTTATTTTAGTTGAAAAAGTCATAATTCACATCCAACAGTCATTTAGAGTCAAAAGATTAAATGTTAAAATTTCATCATTATAGACCATTTTGGGAACGTTCGACATGTCCGGAGTCATCGTTTTTCATCCGAAAATTGATTTTTTGGACTGTACCAAAAATGATTCAAAATGTCAATTGGATCGTGCCTCATGTTGAATAACCACTTTTTAAACCCTCACAGTGACCAAAATTGACATTTTTACAGAGTTTTGCTTACTCAAAAGCTTCAATTTTGACCTGTTTCAGGCACAGAAATGACTTTAAACACACTTATTTTAGTTGAAAAAGTCATAATTCACATATAAAAAATCATTTAGAGTCAAAAGATTAAATGTTAAAATTTCATCATTATAGACCATTTTGGGAACGTTTGACATGTCCGGAGTCATCGTTTTTCATCCGAAAATTGATTTTTTGGACTGTACCAAAAATGACTCAAAATGACAATTGGATCGTGCCTCATGTTGAATAACCACTTTTTAAACCCTCACAGTGACCAAAATGTCCATTTTTACAGAGTTTTGCTTATTTAAAAGCTTCAATTTTGACCCGTTTCAGTCACAGAAATGACTTTAAACACACTTATTTTAGTTGAAATTGTCATAATTCACATCCAACAGTCATTTAGAGTCAAAAGATTAAATGTTAAAATTTCATCATTATAGACCATTTTGGGAACGTTCGACATGTCCGGAGTCATCGTTTTTCATCCGAAAACTGATTTTTTGGACTGTACCAAAAATGATTCAAAATGTCAATTGGATCGTGCCTCATGTTGAATAACCACTTTTTAAACCCTCACAGTGACCAAAATTGCCATTTTTACAGAGTTTTGCTTACTCAAAAGCTTCAATTTTGACCCGTTTCAGGCACAGAAATGACTTTAAACACACTTATTTTAGTTGAAAAAGTCATAATTCACATCCAACAGTCATTTAGAGTCAAAAGATTAAATGTTAAAATTTCATCATTATAGACCATTTTGGGAACGTTCGACATGTCCGGAGTCATCGTTTTTCATCATCAAATTGATTTTTTGGACTGTACCAAAAATGATTCAAAATGTCAATTGGATCGTGCCTCATGTTGAATAACCACTTTTTAACCCCTCACTGTGACCAAAATTGCCATTTTTACAGACTTTTGCTTACTCAAAAGCTTCAATTTTGACCCGTTTCAGGCACAGAAATGACTTTAAACACACTTATTTTAGTTGAAAAAGTCATAATTCACATCCAACAGTCATTTAGAGTCAAAAGATTAAATGTTAAAATTTCATCATTATAGACCATTTTGGGAACGTTTGACATGTCCGGAGTCATCGTTTTTCATCCGAAAATTGATTTTTTGGACTGTACCAAAAATGATTCAAAATGTCAATTGGATCGTGCCTCATGTTGAATAACCACTTTTTAAACCATCACATTGACCAAAATGGCCATTTTTACAGAGTTTTGCTTACTCAAAAGCTTCAAGTTTGACCCGTTTCAGTCACAGAAATGACTTTAAACACACTTATTTTAGTTGAAAAAGTCATAATTCACATCCAACAGTCATTTAGAGTCAAAAGATTAAATGATAAAATTTCATCATTATAGACCATTTTGGGAACGTTCGACATGTCCGGAGTCATCGTTTTTTCATCCGAAAATTGATTTTTTGGACTGTACCAAAAATGATTCAAAATGTCAATTGGATCGTGCCTCATGTTGAATAACCACTTTTTAAACCCTCACAGTGACCAAAATTGCCATTTTTACAGAGTTTTGCTTACTCAAAAGCTTCAATTTTGACCCGTTTCAGGCACAGAAATGACTTTAAACAAACTTATTTTAGTTGAAAAAGTCATAATTCACATCCAACAGTCATTTAGAGTCAAAAGATTAAATGTTAAAATGTGATCATTATAGACCATTTTGGGAACGTTCGACATGTCCGGAGTCATCGTTTTTCATCAGAAAATTGATTTTTTGGACTGTACCAAAAATGATTCAAAATGTCAATTGGATCGTGCCTCATGTTGAATAACCACTTTTTAACCCCTCACTGTGACCAAAATTGCCATTTTTACAGACTTTTGCTTACTCAAAAGCTTCAATTTTGACCCGTTTCAGGCACAGAAATGACTTTAAACACACTTATTTTAGTTGAAAAAGTCATAATTCACATCCAACAGTCATTTAGAGTCAAAAGATTAAATGTTAAAATTTCATCATTATAGACCATTTTGGGAACGTTTGACATGTCCGGAGTCATCGTTTTTCATCCGAAAATTGATTTTTTGGACTGTACCAAAAATGATTCAAAATGTCAATTGGATCGTGCCTCATGTTGAATAACCACTTTTTAAACCATCACAGTGACCAAAATGGCCATTTTTACAGAGTTTTGCTTACTCAAAAGCTTCAAGTTTGACCCGTTTCAGTCACAGAAATGACTTTAAACACACTTATTTTAGTTGAAAAAGTCATAATTCACATCCAACAGTCATTTAGAGTCAAAAGATTAAATGATAAAATTTCATCATTATAGACCATTTTGGGAACGTTCGACATGTCCGGAGTCATCGTTTTTTCATCCGAAAATTGATTTTTTGGACTGTACCAAAAATGATTCAAAATGTCAATTGGATCGTGCCTCATGTTGAATAACCACTTTTTAAACCCTCACAGTGACCAAAATTGCCATTTTTACAGAGTTTTGCTTACTCAAAAGCTTCAATTTTGACCCGTTTCAGGCACAGAAATGACTTTAAACACACTTATTTTAGTTGAAAAAGTCATAATTCACATCCAACAGTCATTTAGAGTCAAAAGATTATATGTTAAAATTTCATCATTTTAGACCATTTTGGGAATGTTCGACATGTCCGGAGTCATCGTTTTTCATCCGAAAATTGATTTTTTGGACTGTACCAAAAATGATTCAAAATGTCAATTGGATCGTGCCTCATGTTGAATAACCACTTTTTAACCCCTCACTGTGACCAAAATTGCCATTTTTACAGAGATTTGCTTACTCAAAAGCTTCAATTTTGACCCGTTTCAGGCACAGAAATGACTTTAAACACACTTATTTTAGTTGAAAAAGTCATAATTCACATCCAACAGTCATTTAGAGTCAAAAGATTAAATGTTAAAATTTCATCATTATAGACCATTTTGGGAACGTTTGACATGTCCGGAGTCATCGTTTTTCATCCGAAAATTGATTTTTTGGACTGTACCAAAAATGATTCAAAATGTCAATTGGATCGTGCCTCATGTTGAATAACCACTTTTTAAACCCTCACAGTGACCAAAATGGCCATTTTTACAGAGTTTTGCTTATTTAAAAGCTTCAATTTTGACCCGTTTCAGTCACAGAAATGACTTTGAACACACTTATTTTAGTTGAAATTGTCATAATTCACATCCAACAGTCATTTAGAGTCAAAAGATTAAATGTTAAAATTTCATCATTATAGACCATTTTGGGAACATTCGACATGTCCGGAGTCATCGTTTTTCATCCGAAAATTGGTTTTTTGGATGTACCAAAAATGATTCAAAATGTCAATTGGATCGTGCCTCATGTTGAATAACCACTTTTTAAACCCTCACAGTGACCAAAATTGCCATTTTTACAGAGTTTTGCTTACTCAAAAGCTTCAATTTTGACCCGTTTCAGGCACAGAAATGACTTTAAACACTTATTTTAGTTGAAAAGGTCATAATTCACATCCAACAGTCATTTAGAGTCAAAAGATTAAATGTTAAAATTTCATCATTATAGACCATTTTGGGAACGTTCGACATGTCCAGAGTCATCGTTTTTCATCCGAAAATTGATTTTTTGGACTGTACCAAAAATGATTCAAAATGTCAATTGGATCGTGCCTCATGTTGAATAACCACTTTTTAAACCCTCACAGTGACCAAAATTGACATTTTTACAGAGTTTTGCTTACTCAAAAGCTTCCATTTTGACCTGTTTCAGGCACAGAAATGACTTTAAACACACTTATTTTAGTTGAAAAAGTCATAATTCACATATAAAAAATCATTTAGAGTCAAAAGATTAAATGTTAAAATTTCATCATTATAGACCATTTTGGGAACGTTTGACATGTCCGGAGTCATCGTTTTTCATCCGAAAATTGATTTTTTGGACTGTACCAAAAATGACTCAAAATGTCAATTGGATCGTGCCTCATGTTGAATAACCACTTTTTAAACCCTCACAGTGACCAAAATGTCCATTTTTACAGAGTTTTGCTTATTTAAAAGCTTCAATTTTGACCCGTTTCAGTCACAGAAATGACTTTAAACACACTTATTTTAGTTGAAATTGTCATAATTCACATCCAACAGTCATTTAGAGTCGAAAGATTAAATGTTAAAATTTCATCATTATAGACCATTTTGGGAACGTTCGACATGTCCGGAGTCATCGTTTTTCATCCGAAAACTGATTTTTTGGACTGTACCAAAAATGATTCAAAATGTCAATTGGATCATGCCTCATGTTGAATAACCACTTTTTAAACCCTCACAGTGACCAAAATGGGAATTTTTACAGAGTTTTGCTTATTTAAAAGCTTCAATTTTGACCCGTTTCAGTCACAGAAATGACTTTAAACACACTTATTTTAGTTGAAATTGTCATAATTCACATCCAACAGTCATTTAGAGTCAAAAGATTAAATGTTAAAATTTCATCATTATAGACCATTTTGGGAACGTTCGACATGTCCGGAGTCATCGTTTTTCATCCGAAAACTGATTTTTTGGACTGTACCAAAAATGATTCAAAATGTCAATTTGATCGTGCCTCATGTTGAATAACCACTTTTTAAACCCTCACAGTGACCAAAATGGCCATTTTTACAGAGTTTTGCTTACTCAAAAGCTTCAATTTTGACCCGTTTCAGGCACAGAAATGACTTTAAACACACTTATTTTAGTTGAAAAAGTCATAATTCACATCCAACAGTCATTTAGAGTCAAAAGATTAAATGTTAAAATTTGATCATTATAGACCATTTTGGGAACGTTCGACATGTCCGGAGTCATCGTTTTTCATCAGAAAATTGATTTTTTGGACTGTACCAAAAATGATTCAAAATGTCAATTGGATCGTGCCTCATGTTGAATAACCACTTTTTAACCCCTCACTGTGACCAAAATTGCCATTTTTACAGACTTTTGCTTACTCAAAAGCTTCAATTTTGACCCGTTTCAGGCACAGAAATGACTTTAAACACACTTATTTTAGTTGAAAAAGTCATAATTCACATCCAACAGTCATTTAGAGTCAAAAGATTAAATGTTAAAATTGCATCATTATAGACCATTTTAGGAACGTTTGACATGTCCGGAGTCATCGTTTTTCATCCGAAAATTGATTTTTTGGACTGTACCAAAAATGATTCAAAATGTCAATTGGATCGTGCCTCATGTTGAATAACCACTTTTTAAACCCTCACAGTGACCAAAATGGCCATTTTTACAGAGTTTTGCTTATTTAAAAGCTTCAATTTTGACCCGTTTCAGTCACAGAAATGACTTTGAACACACTTATTTTAGTTGAAATTGTCATAATTCACATCCAACAGTCATTTAGAGTCAAAAGATTAAATGTTAAAATTTCATCATTATAGACCATTTTGGGAACGTTCGACATGTCCGGAGTCATCGTTTTTCATCCGAAAATTGATTTTTTTGGACTGTATCAAAAATGATTCAAAATGTCAATTGGATTGTGCCTCATGTTGAATAACCACTTTTTAAACCATCACAGTGACCAAAATGGCCATTTTTACAGAGTTTTGCTTACTCAAAAGCTTCAAGTTTGACCCGTTTCAGTCACAGAAATGACTTTGAACACACTTATTTTAGTTGAAATTGTCATAATTCACATCCAACAGTCATTTAGAGTCAAAAAATTAAATGTTAAAATTTCATCATTATAGACCATTTTGGGAATGTTCGACATGTCCGGAGTCATCGTTTTTCATCCGAAAATTGATTTTTTGGACTGTACCAAAAATGATTCAAAATGTCAATTGGATCGTGCCTCATGTTGAATAACCACTTTTTAACCCCTCACTGTGACCAAAATTGCCATTTTTACAGAGATTTGCTTACTCAAAAGCTTCAATTTTGACCCGTTTCAGGCACAGAAATGACTTTAAACACACTTATTTTAGTTGAAAAAGTCATAATTCACATCCAACAGTCATTTAGAGTCAAAAGATTAAATGTTAAAATTTCATCATTATAGACCATTTTGGGAACGTTTGACATGTCCGGAGTCATCGTTTTTCAACCGAAAATAGATTTTTTGGACTGTACCAAAAATGATTCAAAATGTCAATTGGATCGTGCCTCATGTTGAATAACCACTTTTTAAACCCTCACAGTGACCAAAATGGCCATTTTTACAGAGT
Organism: Lissotriton vulgaris; assembly: GCF_964263255.1. Lineage (NCBI taxonomy): Eukaryota > Metazoa > Chordata > Amphibia > Caudata > Salamandridae > Lissotriton > Lissotriton vulgaris. Next base: position 58,724 of record NW_028253675.1, read on the forward strand.
TTTGCTTATTTAAAAGCTTCAATTTTGACCCGTTTCAGTCACAGAAATGACTTTGAACACACTTATTTTAGTTGAAATTGTCATAATTCACATCCAACAGTCATTTAGAGTCAAAAGATTAAATGTTAAAATTTCATCATTATAGACCATTTTGGGAACATTCGACATGTCCGGAGTCATCGTTTTTCATCCGAAAATTGGTTTTTTGGATGTACCAAAAATGATTCAAAATGTCAATTGGATCGTGCCTCATGTTGAATAACCACTTTTTAAACCCTCACAGTGACCAAAATTGCCATTTTTACAGAGTTTTGCTTACTCAAAAGCTTCAATTTTGACCCGTTTCAGGCACAGAAATGACTTTAAACACTTATTTTAGTTGAAAAAGTCATAATTCACATCCAACAGTCATTTAGAGTCAAAAGATTATATGTTAAAATTTCATCATTTTAGACCATTTTGGGAATGTTCGACATGTCCGGAGTCATCGTTTTTCATCCGAAAATTGATTTTTTGGAGTGTACCAAAAATGATTCAAAATGTCAATTGGATCGTGCCTCATGTTGAATAACCACTTTTTAACCCCTCACTGTGACCAAAATTGCCATTTTTACAGAGATTTGCTTACTCAAAAGCTTCAATTTTGACCCGTTTCAGGCACAGAAATGACTTTAAACACACTTATTTTAGTTGAAAAAGTCATAATTCACATCCAACAGTCATTTAGAGTCAAAAGATTAAATGTTAAAATTTCATCATTATAGACCATTTTGGGAACGTTTGACATGTCCGGAGTCATCGTTTTTCATCCGAAAATTGATTTTTTGGACTGTACCAAAAATGATTCAAAATGTCAATTGGATCGTGCCTCATGTTGAATAACCACTTTTTAAACCCTCACAGTGACCAAAATGGCCATTTTTACAGAGTTTTGCTTATTTAAAAGCTTCAATTTTGACCCGTTTCAGTCACAGAAATGACTTTGAACACACTTATTTTAGTTGAAATTGTCATAATTCACATCCAACAGTCATTTAGAGTCAAAAGATTAAATGTTAAAATTTCATCATTATAGACCATTTTGGGAACATTCGACATGTCCGGAGTCATCGTTTTTCATCCGAAAATTGGTTTTTTGGATGTACCAAAAATGATTCAAAATGTCAATTGGATCGTGCCTCATGTTGAATAACCACTTTTTAAACCCTCACAGTGACCAAAATTGCCATTTTTACAGAGTTTTGCTTACTCAAAAGCTTCAATTTTGACCCGTTTCAGGCACAGAAATGACTTTAAACACTTATTTTAGTTGAAAAGGTCATAATTCACATCCAACAGTCATTTAGAGTCAAAAGATTAAATGTTAAATTTTCATCATTATAGACCATTTTGGGAACGTTCGACATGTCCGGAGTCATCGTTTTTCATCCGAAAATTGATTTTTTGGACTGTACCAAAAATGATTCAAAAATGTCAATTGGATCGTGCCTCATGTTGAATAACCACTTTTTAAACCCTCACAGTGACCAAAATGGCAATTTTTACAGAGTTTTGCTTATTTAAAAGCTTCAATTTTGACCCGTTTCAGTCACAGAAATGACTTTAAACACACTTATTTTAGTTGAAATTGTCATAATTCACATCCAACAGTCATTTAGAGTCAAAAGATTAAATGTTAAAATTTTCATCATTATAGACCATTTTGGGAACGTTCGACATGTCCGGAGTCATCGTTTTTCATCCGAAAACTGATTTTTTGGACTGTACCAAAAATGATTCAAAATGTCAATTGGATCGTGCCTCATGTTGAATAACCACTTTTTAAACCCTCACAGTGACCAAAATGGCCATTTTTACAGAGTTTTGCTTACTCAAAAGCTTCAATTTTGACCCGTTTCAGGCACAGAAATGACTTTAAACACACTTATTTTAGTTGAAAAAGTCATAATTCACATCCAACAGTCATTTAGAGTCAAAAGATTAAATGTTAAAATTTGATCATTATAGACCATTTTGGGAACGTTCGACATGTCCGGAGTCATCATTTTTCATCAGAAAATTGATTTTTTGGACTGTACCAAAAATGATTCAAAATGTCAATTGGATCGTGCCTCATGTTGAATAACCACTTTTTAACCCCTCACTGTGACCAAAATTGCCATTTTTACAGACTTTTGCTTACTCAAAAGCTTCAATTTTGACCCGTTTCAGGCACAGAAATGACTTTAAACACACTTATTTTAGTTGAAAAAGTCATAATTCACATCCAACAGTCATTTAGAGTCAAAAGATTAAATGTTAAAATTTCATCATTATAGACCATTTTAGGAACGTTTGACATGTCCGGAGTCATCGTTTTTCATCCGAAAATTGATTTTTTGGACTGTACCAAAAATGATTCAAAATGTCAATTGGATCGTGCCTCATGTTGAATAACCACTTTTTAAACCCTCACAGTGACCAAAATGGCCATTTTTACAGAGTTTTGCTTATTTAAAAGCTTCAATTTTGACCCGTTTCAGTCACAGAAATGACTTTGAACACACTTATTTTAGTTGAAATTGTCATAATTCACATCCAACAGTCATTTAGAGTCAAAAGATTAAATGTTAAAATTTCATCATTATAGACCATTTTGGGAACGTTCGACATGTCCGGAGTCATCGTTTTTCATCCGAAAATTGATTTTTTTGGACTGTATCAAAAATGATTCAAAATGTCAATTGGATTGTGCCTCATGTTGAATAACCACTTTTTAAACCATCACAGTGACCAAAATGGCCATTTTTACAGAGTTTTGCTTACTCAAAAGCTTCAAGTTTGACCCGTTTCAGTCACAGAAATGACTTTGAACACACTTATTTTAGTTGAAATTGTCATAATTCACATCCAACAGTCATTTAGAGTCAAAAGATTAAATGTTAAAATTTCATCATTATAGACCATTTTGGGAATGTTCGACATGTCCGGAGTCATCGTTTTTCATCCGAAAATTGATTTTTTGGACTGTACCAAAAATGATTCAAAATGTCAATTGGATCGTGCCTCATGTTGAATAACCACTTTTTAACCCCTCACTGTGACCAAAATTGCCATTTTTACAGAGATTTGCTTACTCAAAAGCTTCAATTTTGACCCGTTTCAGGCACAGAAATGACTTTAAACACACTTATTTTAGTTGAAAAAGTCATAATTCACATCCAACAGTCATTTAGAGTCAAAAGATTAAATGTTAAAATTTCATCATTATAGACCATTTTGGGAACGTTTGACATGTCCGGAGTCATCGTTTTTCAACCGAAAATTGATTTTTTGGACTGTACCAAAAATGATTCAAAATGTCAATTGGATCGTGCCTCGTGTTGAATAACCACTTTTTAAACCCTCACAGTGACCAAAATGGCCATTTTTACAGAGTTTTGCTTATTTAAAAGCTTCAATTTTGACCCGTTTCAGTCACAGAAAGGACTTTGAACACACTTATTTTAGTTGAAATTGTCATAATTCACATCCAACAGTCATTTAGAGTCAAAAGATTAAATGTTAAAATTTCATCATTATAGACCATTTTGGGAACATTCGACATGTCCGGAGTCATCGTTTTTCATCCGAAAATTGGTTTTTTGGATGTACCAAAAATGATTCAAAATGTCAATTGGATCGTGCCTCATGTTGAATAACCACTTTTTAAACCCTCACAGTGACCAAAATTGCCATTTTTACAGAGTTTTGCTTACTCAAAAGCTTCAATTTTGACCCGTTTCAGGCACAGAAATGACTTTAAACACTTATTTTAGTTGAAAAGGTCATAATTCACATCCAACAGTCCTTTAGAGTCAAAAGATTAAATGTTAAAATTTCATCATTATAGACCATTTTGGGAACGTTCGACATGTCCGGAGTCATCGTTTTTCATCCGAAAATTGATTTTTTGGACTGTACCAAAAATGATTCAAAATGTCAATTGGATCGTGCCTCATGTTGAATAACCACTTTTTAAACCCTCACAGTGACCAAAATTGACATTTTTACAGAGTTTTGCATACTCAAAAGCTTCAATTTTGACCTGTTTCAGGCACAGAAATGACTTTAAACACACTTATTTTAGTTGAAAAAGTCATAATTCACATATAAAAAATCATTTAGAGTCAAAAGATTAAATGTTAAAATTTCATCATTATAGACCATTTTGGGAACGTTTGACATGTCCGGAGTCATCGTTTTTCATCCGAAAATTGATTTTTTGGACTGTACCAAAAATGACTCAAAATGTCAATTGGATCGTGCCTCATGTTGAATAACCACTTTTTAAACCCTCACAGTGACCAAAATTGCCATTTTTACAGAGTTTTGCTTACTCAAAAGCTTCAATTTTGACCTGTTTCAGGCACAGAAATGACTTTAAACACACTTATTTTAGTTGAAAAAGTCATAATTCACATCCAACAGTCATTTAGAGTCAAAAGATTAAATGTTAAAATTTCATCATTATAGACCATTTTGGGAACGTTCGACATGTCTGGAGTCATCGTTTTTCATCCGAAAATTGATTTTTTGGACTGTACCGAAAATGATTCAAAATGTCAATTGGATCGTGCCTCATGTTGAATAACCACTTTTTAAACCCTCACAGTGACCAAAATTGACATTTTTACAGAGTTTTGCTTACTCAAAAGCTTCAATTTTGACCTGTTTCAGGCACAGAAATGACTTTAAACACACTTATTTTAGTTGAAAAAGTCATAATTCACATATAAAAAATCATTTAGAGTCAAAAGATTAAATGTTAAAATTTCATCATTATAGACCATTTTGGGAACGTTTGACATGTCCGGAGTCATCGTTTTTCATCCGAAAATTGATTTTTTGGACTGTACCAAAAATGACTCAAAATGTCAATTGGATCGTGCCTCATGTTGAATAACCACTTTTTAAACCCTCACAGTGACCAAAATGTCCATTTTTACAGAGTTTTGCTTATTTAAAAGCTTCAATTTTGACCCGTTTCAGTCACAGAAATGACTTTAAACACACTTATTTTAGTTGAAATTGTCATAATTCACATCCAACAGTCATTTAGAGTCAAAAGATTAAATGTTAAAATTTCATCATTATAGACCATTTTGGGAACGTTCGACATGTCCGGAGTCATCGTTTTTCATCCGAAAACTGATTTTTTGGACTGTACCAAAAATGATTCAAAATGTCAATTGGATCGTGCCTCATGTTGAATAACCACTTTTTAAACCCTCACAGTGACCAAAATTGCCATTTTTACAGAGTTTTGCTTACTCAAAAGCTTCAATTTTGACCCGTTTCAGGCACAGAAATGACTTTAAACACACTTATTTTAGTTGAAAAAGTCATAATTCACATCCAACAGTCATTTAGAGTCAAAAGATTAAATGTTAAAATTTCATCATTATAGACCATTTTGGGAACGTTCGACATGTCCGGAGTCATCGTTTTTCATCCGAAAATTGATTTTTTGGACTGTACCAAAAATGATTCAAAATGTCAATTGGATCGTGCCTCATGTTGAATAACCACTTTTTAAACCCTCACAGTGACCAAAATTGCCATTTTTACAGAGTTTTGCTTACTCAAAAGCTTCAATTTTGACCCGTTTCAGGCACAGAAATGACTTTAAACACACTTATTTTAGTTGAAAAAGTCATAATTCACATCCAACAGTCATTTAGAGTCAAAAGATTAAATGTTAAAATTTGATCATTATAGACCATTTTGGGAACGTTCGACATGTCCGGAGTCATCGTTTTTCATCCGAAAATTGATTTTTTGGACTGTACCAAAAATGATTCAAAATGTCAATTGGATCGTGCCTCATGTTGAATAACCACTTTTTAAACCCTCACAGTGACCAAAATGGCCATTTTTACAGAGTTTTGCTTATTTAAAAGCTTCAATTTTGACCCGTTTCAGTCACAGAAATGACTTTGAACACACTTATTTTAGTTGAAATTGTCATAATTCACATCCAACAGTCATTTTGAGTCAAAAGATTAAATGTTAAAATTTCATCATTATAGACCATTTTGGGAACGTTCGACATGTCCGGAGTCATCGTTTTTCATCCGAAAATTGATTTTTTTGGACTGTATCAAAAATGATTCAAAATGTCAATTGGATTGTGCCTCATGTTGAATAACCACTTTTTAAACCATCACAGTGACCAAAATGGCCATTTTTACAGAGTTTTGCTTACTCAAAAGCTTCAAGTTTGACCCGTTTCAGTCACAGACATGACTTTAAACACACTTATTTTAGTTGAAAAAGTCATAATTCACATCCAACAGTCATTTAGAGTCAAAAGATTAAATGATAAAATTTCATCATTATAGACCATTTTGGGAACGTTCGACATGTCCGGAGTCATCGTTTTTTCATCCGAAAATTGATTTTTTGGACTGTACCAAAAATGATTCAAAATGTCAATTGGATCGTGCCTCATGTTGAATAACCACTTTTTAAACCCTCACAGTGACCAAAATTGCCATTTTTACAGAGTTTTGCTTACTCAAAAGCTTCAATTTTGACCCGTTTCAGGAACAGAAATGACTTTAAACACACTTATTTTAGTTGAAAAAGTCATAATTCACATCCAACAGTCATTTAGAGTCAAAAGATTATATGTTAAAATTTCATCATTTTAGACCATTTTGGGAATGTTCGACATGTCCGGAGTCATCGTTTTTCATCCGAAAATTGATTTTTTGGACTGTACCAAAAATGATTCAAAATGTCAATTGGATCGTGCCTCATGTTGAATAACCACTTTTTAACCCCTCACTGTGACCAAAATTGCCATTTTTACAGAGATTTGCTTACTCAAAAGCTTCAATTTTGACCCGTTTCAGGCACAGAAATGACTTTAAACACACTTATTTTAGTTGAAAAAGTCATAATTCACATCCAACAGTCATTTAGAGTCAAAAGATTAAATGTTAAAATTTCATCATTATAGACCATTTTGGGAACGTTTGACATGTCCGGAGTCATCGTTTTTCAACCGAAAATTGATTTTTTGGACTGTACCAAAAATGATTCAAAATGTCAATTGGATCGTGCCTCATGTTGAATAACCACTTTTTAAACCCTCACAGTGACCAAAATGGCCATTTTTACAGAGTTTTGCTTATTTAATAGCTTCAATTTTGACCCGTTTCAGTCACAGAAATGACTTTGAACACACTTATTTTAGTTGAAATTGTCATAATTCACATCCAACAGTCATTTAGAGTCAAAAGATTAAATGT
>NW_028253676.1:0-56666 GCF_964263255.1 Lissotriton vulgaris
TCTTCACACACATCACCCTGAGCTCAGAGTGTTTAATTTCCCATCTTCAGCCACGACTTCTCAGTCAGTTATTTTTACTCGTAGCATAGGAACCCAGTGAATAAAATGTGTCCTTTGGGATTCGTATAGCTAAGTTTAATTCACACTTTTCTCTTTCCCACCTCTACTCTTTACACGCACAACCCACCACACCCGTTGAGCTTCACGTTGGCAACCTGAGAAGACCTCCGGCAAAAGCCCCCTTGCGGGCTTGTTGGGCATCGCAGCGCAGGCCCAACAAGGAGCTTCCCAATGATGAAGCATGACACCCTCTGAGTGTGTGAAGGCCCTTGCTCCTATTTAGAGCTACTCCACCTTTGGTTTCCCTTCGCATAAAGGAACACCTGGATCCCTCTCCCACTCCTACCTCCTAGGAACAGCATACCTTTGTTTTCTGTCAGTTAACAAACTGTGCACAGACCCTACAGAGGCAGGTCTGAGATACATTTTCAGGGCTACTCATGTGGGAGGCACAATCAGTGCTGCAAGACCACTAGTTCGGGCTATTGCGGGTTGGACTGTTCCCATTGAGCGCAGGCTCAAGACTGATTTGCATGTGGCTGGGTTCAAACTGGAATGGCATCCTGAGCAAAAAAACGAAGGATTTAGGCCCATATCTCTGTACTGGAGTGAATGTATGACATTGTTATGCATTCTGTCCATCATTGTTCTTTTTGCATTTGTCACCCTGAGTGGGGCGGGTATGTCCAGACGTGTGTCCTGTGCTCTCAATGCCACTGGAGTCAAGCTATCCTGGCTGATGAGAGGTGAAACCCTGAAACCGGTTCTAGGATGCTTGTTTCCAGTTCAAGGAGGACCTGGTCTGGCAGTCGGGGCTGGACTGTTCCCATTGGGCGCAGGGTCAGGACGGATTTGCATATGGCTGTGTTCAAACTGTGATGACTCTTGTCAACACAAATAATCTAGAAAACAACAATATATCAAGGGAGAGAAAGAAAAGGACTATGGCTCGGAGTACGGATCTAAAACAGATAAGAACTGAGGGCAAACCCCAGATAATCAGGCCAAACATACTTAAGAAATCGACCCAAATTCAGAATGATACTAAAGATCTCCAGACTCTGGTCAGCAACCTCGCACTAGAAGCTAATAACACTTCCCAAGCAATTAGAAGTATCCTGGAGATAACGGCAAGCACCCACTCTAAGATCGCGAATATCCAGAATGTCTTACACGCCTCTAATATAATGTTTAATGGGAGGGCCTTAACACTAGCTAACAGATTGAATCAACCACATAGGACGAAATCCTTGACGCAAGATGAAATACTATGTTTACTCCAAACATACGAATCGTCTGACCCCGGGAGGGAGGAGAAAATAAAAACAGTAGCTATCGATTCCAACAGAACATCCAGAAAGAACAACAGAAAACCCAACCTCCTCAATCTACAACAAGTCCAGTTAACAACGACTGAATCCACGGATAGGGACGTCAGTAACTCAGGGAAATCCCTGGTGTGCCTTCTACTCAATTGTCGATCAGCAATAAATCATGCATCAGATATAGCAGCCCTCATTATCAATAAGGGAATTGATCTGGCAATCCTGACTGAAACTTGGTTAACGGAATCTTCTGCTCCAATCATGGATCTTTTAGTACCACCTCAATATAACATTGTGAGACAAGACAGACCAATAAAAACAGGAGGAGGTATAGCCTGCATTCACAGATCGGAGATTGAGGTCAAAGAGATTCAAGCTGACCCCTTAGAATCATGCGAATACCTAGGGCTTAATATAAAAGCGGCAAGCAATCAAACATGCAACTTGCATGCTTTTTACCATCCACCAGGTGACAACGCAAAGTTCACAGAGGAATTAATGGAGATCATAACTGCTTACCCCAGTACGGATGTGAATAATATATTCCTAGGCGATTTCAATCTACACTGGGACGACCACAATGATAAGCTGGTCAATAAGCTTAAAGATTTCCTCGACGAGCTAAATCTAACTCAAACATGCTCGTTACCTACACACTTGAAAGGATCGACATTAGACTGGATTATTGCAAGAGACAAAAATGCTTCGATCCGTTCTATAGACCCGTGTGATTGGTCCGATCATCATGCAATATCATTTACGATACCCACAGTGAGAAAGGGCACGACGGTGCAACCCCTCAAGATCAAAAAATGGACCCGCGACACGAAAGAGGCTAACATGGAGCTACTGGTTGAAAGATGTGAGAGAGACTTAAAGCCTCCTAACCATTTACAGAATGTAAATGAGCTTACAGATCACTACATGACGTCAATCGAAAATATTGTCAATAACACCATGCCATTAAAATTGAAAAGTGTCACAGAGAAGACAAAAAATCCTTGGTTTAGTGGAGCACTCAATGAAGACAGAAGGAAACTGAGAATGGCTGAAAGGAAATGGAGACAACATCCCTCATCCCCGGAGCTGAAAGCTCTAAGAAAAATCAGAAACCAGTATAATAAAAAGATCATCAATTCCAAAAAGGAATTCATCCGATCTGAACTGGACAATGCCAAAAACAGACCCCGAAAACTCTTCGAAATTCTTAAACAACAATCAAACAAGCTAGCTAAATCCTCTCATGAGAATACAACTACTCCGTTAGGCTGTGAAGAATTCTCCACATTTTTTACAGAGAAGGCAAAAGCGCTGGAAGTAGAACTCACAAATGCGGCAACCACTTTACATCCTCTGCCCCCGAACGATGACATCCAGTCATTAGAAGGTACAAAGACCAAAAACAAGGCAAACTGGGACACGTTCAAACTATACGACCAGTATAAGATCGCCAAAACGCTGTCAGAAATTAAACCCAATAACCACTACCAAGACCCTCTTCCCGGAAAATGTGTAAGAGATATCAGCCACATTTTGGTTCCAATATGGACCAAAATAATAAATGCATCTCTATCTCAAGGGATTCTCCCTGACTGCTTATTTATTTATTTATTTATTCAAAGTTTTATATAGCGCGAACAAGATCCTTACAGATATCAGAGCGCTTCACAATGGCAGGGTAGGGGCAGTAGGAAAGAACAGTGGTAATGGGAGCAATGTAGTAGTCACTAACATGAAAGGATAATAATAAAACAAAATACATAAAACATATCAATATACAGTCAGGTGAACAGGTAATAAAACGGCACAAGTCATGGATCCCATTACATAGGTGTTCAGGTACACCTTGGGTGTGTGGCAGGCTTATAACAGTGTTTTAGTATAGAGAGCGCACTGAGTGTGGGTATCGGGAGGGTGAATCAGTGACCCAATGTGTCTCATATATTGGTCGGCAGGACGAAAGAAGCGTAGTAGTGTCACCATCAGGTAGAGGTATAATGCCAAAGGACAAGGTGAGCATTGATACAAGGCAATGTAGAGTCTCTGAACCACTACCTATAAGGTTCAGGAGATCTTGGCCAGAAGGATGGTTTTCACCTCTTTCTTGAAGAGTGTAGCGGAGGAGATACGCCTAGTTTCAGGCGGGAGCGCATTCCAGATCCTGGGTGCCATTCCTGAGAAGGAGCGCTTGTAGGTTTTCTCTTTCCTGAATCTACGGGGTTTCAGGAGTAGATTTTTTGAGCTTCTATTGGACCTCGAACCTCCTGATATGGACAATTTTTGAGCGAGGTAGTTGGGTGCCTTGTGGTGCACGGCCGCGTGTGTCATAACTGCAATTTTTAGTTGTATTCTGGCTTCAAACGGCAGCCATTTTAGGGACTTTAAATCTGGGGAAATATGCGAATGTTTTCTTGAGCCAGTAATGAGTCTTGCGGCAGCGTTCAGGGAGGCTCTTAAGGGTGCTGTTGAAAAAAGACTGCTTGAAAACAGGACAAGTGGTTCCCATAATCAAAAAGCCTACAGCGGACGCAACAGATCCGAATAACTTCCGCCCAGTGACTAACATCCCTCTTCTGGCCAAACTAATCGAGAAATGTGTGCAAGGGCAACTAAGCCAACACATCACCAAATTCTCCCTACTAGACGACTGCCAATCAGGATTCAGAGCAGGACATAGCACGGAAACGGCTATACTACATATTGTGGACGACGCGCTACAAGCCCTAGACCAAAATCGAGCATGCCTACTGATTCTCCTGGACCTGTCATCTGCATTTGACACGGTTAACCACGAAGCCTTACTGACCAGACTTCGAGACAGGATGGGACTAACTGGAAATGTGCTGAAGTGGTTCGACTCCTTCTTACGGAACAGGACACAAAGATTCCTGGTCAATCATTCTACCTCAACTCCATGTCCTAACACAATAGGAGTCCCACAAGGATCGACACTTTCTCCAGACCTGTTTAACCTATATGTTGAACCACTGACAGAAATTCTCCGCGAATCACAGATATCCTACCACATGTACGCGGATGATACGCAAATCTACATAAAGGTAGCCTCCATTGAAGACATTGGTCGGATGAACAAGTCCTTAGGAAGAGCGCTGCAATGGTTATCCACCAACCACCTGAAGCTTAATGCTCACAAAACAGAGTTCCTACTAATTTCGCCACCAAGGTGCCAGTCGGGAATTAGGGAATGGACCAAACTACTGACTGCACTAAACTGCACCCCAACTCTAGTAGAATCAGCTAAATCGCTTGGAATCACCCTAGACGAGAACCTCGAGATGAAAGTTCACATTAATGCAATGGCTAAAAGTGCCCGCTTCCACCTTAACTACTTAAGGAAAATGAAACCCTACATCTCTGAAATTGATCTAAAGTTAGCTATCCAATCTCTTGTTATTTCTAGGATTGAATACGGCTGCTCCACCTTAGCAGGTCTACCAAAAATGTCAACAGCTCCGCTAAAAGCCTGCCTCAATGCAGCGGCAAGACTGATCACAGGATCAAGGAAATTTGATCATATCTCTCCTCACTTGAAAGCATTAAATTGGCTACCTTATGAAGCCAGAATCCAAATGAAGTTAGCATGTATAACCCACAAAGCGCTTCACTTCAACACTCCTAGATACCTAGCCAAGAACATTAAGATATCTGGAGGTGACAGACCAGCTCGGAGTGCCGTTGGTCTACTATTGCGGCCAGCCAGATTCCGAAAGAAAAAGACTTACGACAGAGCATTCTCTGGAGCGGCCCCTAGAATTTGGAACTCTCTTCCTCCAAGCATCAGGAAAATTCGCAATATTGCATCATTTAAGCGGGAAGTGAAGAGCTTCATGATGAGCAAATACCTTGCTTAGATAAGCTGCCCTGACCTTGTGCTGCTCTCAGAAAGAGAAGCTCCAACTGGAATAATATCAAAGCTATTTGGTGACTCAAGACTTGAGATTTATATAAGATGCAGAGATACTCTGTCCTAATGACCTGAAGGGCAATGGGATAAGACATCTTAACTGGGTATATGGCATATGATATAAACTTAGCCTTACCCCACATCTTAATTTGAATTGCATGGTACCTGTGCTTCGCATATTTACTATTCACTCATATTCATATCCACACTATCTACCTCATAACGGCTATGTTTTTAGAAAAGGTTAACACTTGTTAAGCCAAAATTTTACCATCGACTACCTCACCCGGGCTAGGAATATGGGCATATGATATAAGCTTAGCCTTTTCACACCTATTAATGTGATTTGCACATGTGTTTTTGTTTTGCATTTATACTGTTCACATAATTGTATTCATTCTATTATATACCTCATATCTGTTTGTTTCCTATAATGTCAACATTTGTGTAGGTTATCTATTCTGTTGTTAAGCGCTCTGATACCCACGGGTCTCGTTCGCGCTATATAAAACTCTACAATAAATAAATAAATAAATGGTGAGCAAAGAAATGATGCATTTAGGCCCAATCTCTGTACTGTGTTGAATGTATGACATTGTTCTGCATTCTGTCCATCAATTGTTCTTTTTGCATTTGTCACCCCGAGCGGAAGGGTATGCCCAGACGTGGGTCCCGTGTTCTCCATAACACTGGAGTCAAGCTATACTGGCTGATGAGGGGTAAAACCCCGAAACCGGTCCTAGGAGCTTGTTTCCATTCCAAGTAGGACCTGACCTAGCAGTGGGGCTGGACTATTCCCATTGGGCCCAGGGACAAGACCGATTTGCATATGGCTGGGTTCAAACTGGAATGGCATGGTTAGCAAAATACACTATGGATTTAGGCCCAGATCTCTGTACTGGCTGGGGTGAATGTATGACATTGTACTGCATTCTGTCCATCAATTGTTCTTTTTGCGGGCCCACCCGTAGCATTTGATTCACATGTCCTGGCACACTTTAGCACACTTTACTATGGACTTACCAGTAAATCGAATATGCCAATCAGGGAGAACCAATTGTAACCACAATTTACACAGGGAGCACTTGCATTTTGACACTGATCAGCAGTGGCAAAGTGCCCAAAGCATCTAAGCCAGCAGAAACGAAATCCAGCACAGCATCAAAAATACAGGGGTAGAGGCAAAACATCTCGGGTAACCGTGCCAAAGATGCCAAGTCTAACAGAGTGAAAACACAAGCAGATAAAACAAGACCCTTATGATGAAGGGAAAAATATGTGTATTAAAAAAGCCTGCTAATCCATTTATGACTGAGACAAGTACGTAGCCAATGTTTCAATTTCGATGATCCTTCTATCAGACCACCTTCAGTAATCGAATGATTCAGCTCATTTTGCAGAAGTGCACTTTAACCAGAGACCTTCGATGGCCCAGCCAGGTATCAATTGTTTTTTGATTAACAGCCGGAACACAGCCCCAGCTGATAAAAATACGTCTACGACTTGCCCAATTTAATCAAAACAAGTAAAAAGAATTTAATCATGTAATTAATGTGCCTTCTTGGTCAATGACTTTTAAAGAGACGGAGAGGAAATCTATTTACTTTGACTAAACGTGAGTCTCCTGGTTTGATTCGACTTTGAATGCTCCCACGCAGAAACCAAGTACGGATAATTGGGGTTGGTAAGAATGCTAACTATCTATCAACCTTTAGTTCAACTGAGTATTATAACAGACTTCAAAGCGCTTCATGTGACATTGAATCTAACTCTCTCGGTATTGCATGACCCATAGATGAATTTATTAGTAACATTTGGGCCTATTATCAAGGACGGCGTTAAAATTATCGCTGGTTTAGCGGCAGAAAACTGCTGCTAAAGCGGCGATAATGGGCTTGATAATATGCCCTGGAGAATTCCACTAGAAGCCCATGTTCACACCAGAACAAGGACTTCTATTAGACATTGGCTGATGTGGAAGTTACGGCAGGTCAGGAGCTGTTTTCAAAGCTTATTTTTCTTCGCCGATGCTAAAAGAAAGGAGACACCGCAACTGCAGCGAGTAACTGCAAGGACTTGGCGGGGCTGGGTAAGCCTGTTAGCGTGGATTAAGCTGGGATCGACATCAGCTTCAGCAGCGATCCGCTGGCCAGGTCTGCGTTCCTCCATAGCACCGGCAGCAGCCCAGCCGGAGAGAGCGAGCGTCAGCAGGATGGCGCCGAAACCTCCCACACGGACAACGCGCAATACTACAGCGAGCGGGAGAGCAGGAGCCTCGGCAGTTTCCTTGTCGGTGACTGCAATCAACGAGATACTAGCAAGTAAGAAAACCATCGTAGACACGGCTCAGGGCACTGAGCAGGAGATACAGATTGGAGTAAATGGGGGAACAGGCACAGCAGTGGCAGCAGCAGCAGAGAACATTGTTGAAAAGGTGCAAAAAAGTAATCAAGGTAATGCAGTTGATAAGGGTCAAATGGGAGGCAATGCTGCAAATGTGGAGGAAGGGGAGCAGAATAACTTAAAAGACCCTGTGAAGCATTCTCAAAATGCCGCTATTACAGTTACCACAGCTCCTACAGCTCAGGTTAATATTGAGGTACGGGCCTTAGACACAGCTCTATTGGGAAACGGAGCTTCAGCGGTGGTGGCAACGGAGAACATTGCTGATCTAAATCCCACCGTTAGCACTACCACTATTAACAATATTAGCAGCACTTTTGCCCACCACATCGACCCTGAAGCACTTCAGTCTCCAATACTGAATTCACCCAGTACTGACACCAACGCTAAAACTTCCTCTAGCGCCACTAATGCTACTAATGTCACTAGTCTCTCCCTCGATAAAGGCTGTGCTGTGGAGGCTACTGAAACTGAAGGAATTGAAAATGATGTTAACGTAGACAAAAGTGAAACAGATGAAGAATATGTGGATGTCAATGAACAGGGGAGTAACACGCCCTTATGTTTGATTAAAGACAAAAACAAAACAGTACCTAAAAAGCCCAAGGGGAAAATTAAGAATAAGATGGTTAAAATGGTGGGCAAAACGAAGACAAACGCCTTGAAGGCTATCGCTGAAAACAGCCCTATCAGACAATGGGTTCAGGCTAAGGGTGGTGTGAAAACCATGGCTCTACGTCTATCTGGTAATAGCCCCAATGATGTAATCACTGTATCCACCGACAAAACAAAAGTGGATGTTCCACTCAGCCCTACCCAACCTATTCTTACTGAGAAATTAAAGGTTATTGGAGCTAGCATTGGAGCTAGTACAATGGATCAGTTACAACCTCACTCTTCTGCATCCACCCTGATATTTACCGGAGATAATACTGCTTCAGCTTCTGTGTTAACCGACTGCAGCAATACTAGCAATAGTGACAGCATAATTGGTGATATGTGTGATATGCCTAAGGCTACTACTCCGGAGGTTTTAAGGACCCCACTAAGTGAATCTATACAAGTAATGCACTTGGGTGACAATACTTCATTCTCATCAACTGGGGCAACTGAATGGATTCCGCAGGGTGAAGTGACTGCTTCTTTTCAGACAATTTTACACCTCTTAAACGAACAGAAACAAGAGGCCAAAACTCACTATCAGCAAATGAGAGAGGACAACAACAGAACTCAAATTTCTTTACAAGAGATGGCATGTAAATTGGGAGCAGTGTCACAGGACATAGAAGAATTGCAGCAGAGAGTGGCTGCTACAGAAGAGAGATCGCAAAGCTCTGAGGCAGAATTGAATAGGCACGATTCACAAATAACCCAGATGCAGGCCAAACTGGAGGATTTGGAGAATAGGAATAGAAGGCAGAATCTTCGTGTCTTTGGTATTGCGGAAGGAGCAGAGGGGGCAGATCCGAGGGCATACATTACCCATTTGTTTCAAAAGGCTTTTCCTGATCTCTCAGACTGGGATTGGGATTCACAGATCCAGCGTGCGCATCGATTACCCTTATTCCAGAGAGATAAGAGCGGGAAATTTCCAAGACCTATTCTGATTTACATTGGCAACTATCTGCTTCGACAAGCCATCTCTTTGAAAGCACGTCCTAATACCCCAGTCACTATTGAGTCAGTCACCTTCTTTGTGAGATCGGATTTAAGTAAATTGTCGCTAGAGAAAAGATGGAAGCTAAAACAATTTATAGATCCGATCAAAGAACTCGGATTTCAAGCTTATCTGCAAGAACCTGCAAAGCTAAAAGTGATAAAAAATGGCCGTTCATTTTTTTTTTGGGATGTAGATGAGGTTGAAAAAGCAATTACCTCTTGGAAAACTGGGAAATGATTGAACTCAGGATTAATGTGAAGTAAATATTGGCGTAATAGAGGTGATATGGGTTTTTTTTTTTTTTTTTTATATATCTTTCTAGCTTCTCGTCACTCACAAAAATTTTTTTGCAGGATATTAATTGATTGCTTATATGACATTGAAGAAACTAAAATAGAGGCAATGAGAATATGTGTAGTACTGTGTCGTATGGACTAACTATAAATACCTGGACCCGATTAGCGCTCTTCCACCCACCTACTGCCAAGTGAACGGCAGTCAACAGGAAGGGGGGATCCACAGGTAAACACGGGGTGGGGGGAGGTAGTATCAGAGTGTGGGGTGGGTTAAGGGAAGTAATGGTTTGGGGTAAAAATTGCATCAAAGGACACAAAAATGAAAAAGAAAAAATTAAGACGTTTTACAAGGCACTGAGTGTGATTATTTTTTTTGGTTACATAGGTAAGGAAATATATAATTTAGAATGTATTTAATAAAGTGCTTAGCCTGGAATGTTTCAGGATTAAACAATAAAATTAAGCGCCGTCTTGTCTATGAGGAACTTAGGATGTATAGTCCGCAAATAGTAGTTCTAACTGAAACACATATTGCCTATAAAGACAAACAATTGATTAAACAATTAGGATTTGATCCAATAGTTTGCACGGAATTTAATGCTTCTATTAGGGGAGTAGCGATCTTAAAACATAAAGGGCTGAAATGTGAAATAATTAAGACTTTAACCGATAAAGCTGGCAGATGGGCGATAGCGCAGATAAAGTTAGGAAATTTCAAACTTACAATATGTGGAGTTTATGCTTCTAATCAAGATGAGCCTATAATCTTTGACCAAATTAATATGGAATTACTGGGATGGAGGGGAGAGATAATTGTGCTAGGAGATTTTAATTGTATAATGAATTATAAACTGGATATCGCAAGAAAAAATGCTTTTCAAAGGATGAGGAAAACTAGAGCTGCAATTGTGGATCTGGCAGCAATTCATCTTTTAAAAGATGTATGGAGATCTTTAAATCCTGATATAGCTGGATACACTTTTTATTCTGCTGCTCATAAGGTATGCTCACGCATTGATATGATATGGGCCTCAGGCTTGATTCTTGATAAATGCAAATGTTCAATGGATATATATCCAAGGGTGACGTCTGATCACAACCCGATTTCTATAACATTTACACTTACAACTGAGGAAAAAACTACTCGCTCCTTCTCTTTTCCACGTTACTTATTCTCTGACGCCATGTTTATAAATCAGCTCAGAGAGCATATAAAAGAATTCATTGATATCAACAGACAATCAAGTTTACCATGGATAGTCTGGGATTCATGTAAAGCTAGCGTACGGGGATTTACCCAACAATACATTTGGCGACAAAATAAAGAACTTCGAACTATAAATCAGCAAAGGTTAAATGAAATCAGGGATATTGAACTCCAGATATCTGATGCTATTTGTAATAATGCTTTAAACTTAGAAGACCTAAATTTCAAATTAATTGAGCTTAAAGCAGCAATTAAAAACCTTCTGAGGGATAAAAGCATTAATAAACTTAGAAAATATCATATGGAACAGTATGAAAATGGAGATAAAAGTGGGAAATTATTGGCTTACAAAGTTGCGGAAGATCGCTCCATTAATATGATTAAAGAAATTAAAGGGGACAACAATCAATTATTTTGTGATCCAAAATCGATTTTACAACAGTTTGCTTCTTTCTACCAAACTCTTTATACACCGGAAGATGTTATCTTAGATGACTGTATTAATAATTATATTGATGTTAATAAAGTCAATAACTTAGATTCAGACCAGTCGGCTCAATTAGAGGCCGAGATCACGCCTTTAGAAGTTAGGGGTGCAATTAAATCTCTTGCAATGGGTAAAGCTGTTGGGGAAGATCTTATTCCCTTGGAACTGTATAAATACTGCACTGAAGAATTATTACCACTATTTGTTGATGTGATTAGTGCTATTGGTAAAGGGCAACAAGCACCCAGATCATGGAATCTAACTCAAATTATCTTCTTTTTGAAAAAAGGTAAAGCACCACAAGAGAGGGGATCTTACAGGCCTATCTCTCTTATTAACAGCGATGCCAAAATCTTTGCCAAAGTACTGGCTACTAGATTAGCTCCATATATGTCCCAACTTGTCTCTCCCCAACAACATGGATTCATCCCTAAGCGTGACACCACAGCACATATTAACATGGCTATATCAGCTTTTGATGCGGCACGGATTAAACACACCCCACTCGGTATGATTTTATTAGACGCTGAAAAAGCATTTGACCGGGTGGGGTGGGGTTTTCTGTGGGCCGCATTACAGGCATTTGGTATCAAAGGAAAACATCTACGATGGATTCAATCTTTATATGATAATCCTATGGGTAAGATTTCATATATGGGAAAATGCTCTTCTTTGTTTTCCATTAAAAGAGGACAAGGCAAGGGTGCCCTTTATCACCATTACTTTTTGCTCTTGCAATAGAGCCTTTTTTAATTGCTTTACAACGTCAAACATTAATTTGCCCTTTTTTTAATGGATTAGATAAATTAGATATCACTGTATATGCTGACGATATCGCAGTTTTTACCCCAGATGTCGCTAAGACTATGAAAGGTATTTTAATAGAAGCTGGTATTTATGGCTTAGTTTCTGGTTACAAACTTAATACCACCAAAACCCAAGTTGTCATGAATTACCAATCTACTACCCCTGTCCCTGGAATTAGCAATATAGCCACCTACTTAGGTGTTAAAATATGCTCAGACATTGATTCCATCATAGGACTAAATTATGAACCTTTATTAAAAGAAACTGCCATGCAACTTAAGAAATGGCATAAACTTCCTATCAATATGATTGGTCGAATAAATTTAATAAAAATAAAAATTCTGCCTAAATTCTTGTATTTGTTTCGAACAATCCCTTTGCGGGTCAATAATTCCTTTTTCACCAGACTAGAAGGTATCATTGGCAGCTTTGTATGGGGGTATAAAAAAGCCCGGCGTGCTGTATCACTGCTTAAACTTCCCTTTAGTCAAGGAGGATTGCTATTTCCGGACTTCAAATTTTACTACTGGTCAGCATTTATGACTCGGATCTGCAGTTTGGCAGTTCTGGATAAATGTTTATATTTTCACAAGTTTCTACTAGGATTAGATGTCAATATGTTTGTGTATAGGATGAATGACCCCAATTATTTTAAAAGGGTTAAATTTAAGACCATAAGGGACACTGTGAGTATCTGGCGATCTATTATGGCTAAATGCAATACATCTCTTTTTCATAGTCAAACACCTTTATGGGGCAATCCCGGTTTTCCTACTATTTTTCATGACGCAGCCTGTCAAATGTTTTTAAACTCTGGTATTAGACTTCTGGGGGATCTATATGATCATCTTGGTTTTATGGCATTGGATAAAATGAAACTTTGCTACAACCTACCAGAAATAGCTAGGTTTAAATATTATCAGATTAGAGATTACTTGGTGAAAAAAATAGAACTTACTACAGTCTCAGAATCTGAGATATGGGACTGCATTTATAGAGATGCTGATAAATCTATCATAAGTCTGGGTTATAAGCTCTTTTCTGATCTCAAGACCGGCGATGCTACTATTTTAACAGAGAAATGGAATAGGAAATTGGCAATGAGTATTCCTACAGATTTAATTGTTTGATCATTTAAAAGCCTAAATACAACAGTTCAATCTTCCAGCTTAAAATTGCAGATGTTTAAAACAATCTGTCAATTATATTTTACGCCTGAAAGGATACTTAAATGGGCAACGAATAACATTCACTCAGATAAAACGAAATGCCCTAAATGTGATTTGAGTGGTGCGGACATTGTCCACATGTTTTTTACTTGCCCTCACCTCAAGGAATACTGGGAAGGAATAACTAAGGTTATCACTGAGAGGCTGGAGCAACCTTTCTCATTCTCAAATATTGATGTTTGCGTAGGCATCAATGGGGGGGAAAGGTTTAAAGATCTGTTGAATGTCCTAATCACTTGTGGAAGGTTAATTGTTGCCAGAGCATGGATTCAAAAGAACCCACCAACAGTTTTAGAATGGTGGAGTTTAGTAAAGGAGATTCATAGTATGGAAGCCGCTATTGCAGATTCAAGAGGAGTGCAGGCCAGACGGAAAATTGACAGAATATGGGGGCTATTCATGTCTTAGCAGATGTGTTTCAAAATACAAGTTTATCGATTCTTAATTTTATGTTTTGCACTGTTTAGATAATGCTACTTATATATTTATCTAAATGCAATTATGGAATATTGTCATATTTTTGTTTCTGTTTCTGTTTTCTTTCGTGAAAAAATGAATTGTTTATTGCCTATGTGATCCTTTGATGCAAATAAAAAACTTTATAAAAAAAAAAAAAAAGACAGCTGAGTAACATACTATGTCGTAAATGATGCAAATGAAAGGTAAAATCCATAGAAATCACTTATCTGCCTAGCAAAATCTGCATGGTAAATGTAACATACCTGACAGACCTTAGCCCGGATGTGGGGGCTGAACTAAACCTAGGTGGTAGAGGAAACTATGGGGCAGGCATGATTTTGGAAACAAATTAGAAGTATTATACATACTCACATATGCAAACATAGGGATATAGATACCTATGCACTGATACCTACTAGCATCCACGCGCACAGGTCAATGGCAAGCATTGGGTACAGTAGTGACCCCAATGGCCTAAGCATTAATGGGCCACCTAAGAAGGCTCACACTTTAGAGAGTTTGAATAGTTTGTTTTTTTGTGTGTGTTGGGGTGTCGCAAGTCCATTATGTCAGACCAGCAGATCACTGCCAGAAATTAGGGAAACATTCTTTGGGGCTGTATAAAACATAGTGGTTGGAGCTTCACAAACATGCCCCAGTGCATGCTTATAAAATACAGTTTATAGCAAGATAATTATGCGACTTCAAAAAACAGAACTTCATCCTGAAAGCACTCTTTACATATTGCCGTGCCTTTTCTAAAGCAGGAAACATACAAGTAACACAGTGTTGCTTTACTTAAGGTGAAGTGGGGTTAATCTCAGCCAATCCTGCATGTGGCAAGAAAACCAATAAAGGAAGCTGCACAACATGAAGGCTACGGGGCAGATTTATGAGATTATCACGCAGTGCACCACAGCACAGCAAATCACCTTGCTGTGCTGCACTGTGTGAAAGGGAAAGGGCAGGAATGCTCCATCTTCAAAAGAATACAGCACATTTCTGTCTTTTCCCCTGCGCTGGTGTTCTTTTGGCAGCCTACTTGCACCATGGTGCAAGGGTGCCTACGTTGCATGCAGGATTGGTTTTGAGCAGGAAGGTGCTCCTTCCTGCACAAAAATAATTCTGAGAGTATTATTCCTTTATCTATGTTTGCTGCTTTACACACAAATAAATTCTGTAGCACGCATAGAAAGAGGAAGTAAAGAGGAGCATTCCCAAGTTTACCAGTTCTAGTAATTCTGGGAATGCATCAAAAACCACTGGAGTAGCAAGACAACACAGCAAATTGCACTGCGTTGCTGTACACCAAATTTATGTAGCTACTTGGGCCATGCAAAGTAGCCACAGCTTCATAAATTTAATTTAAGGTTTGCTTTCGGCATGTACCCAATGGTCGCTCCTCCGCTAAGGCCCAACTGCTTTTAAGCAGTGTCACTAAAGGAAAAATAAAATGATTATAACTCTAAATTATTATTTTATTTTTTCCTTGTTGCGGAAGCTTTGCAGGGGGGATGAGAGGGGGCTGCTCTATTGACTAAGCAGGGAAGGGGTGGAGTGGTTTTCACTCCCTAAAGTGTGCATGAATGTTTGGCCGGACTGGGAACCAAAACCGGCCCTGGCAAAGTGCTCGGCCGGCCCCTGCCACTCCCCCTACAGGGGTTAGGGGTGCCACTGAGCTCTTTGCCAAGGCCGGTTTTCGGCTGATTTTGTTACAGGGTCGATTTTGCTGCAAAAATGGCCCTGTAACAAAATCGACCCCCGGGGGCACAAAATCGGCCCCCACCCGTGCGGCGCACCGGGTGATTGCCCGGTGCCCGCTACGGCCAGTCCGGACCTGGCCGGCCTGCATGGAGAACATGCACAGCCTCCCCTTCTCTGGATGGGCGCCAATCCACAGTGCTCAGACCAATCACAATGCTGAATTGCAGCATTGTGATTGGCTATCGGAAGGCTAGGAGCTGGGTGCATGCTGATTCCTGCCCTGGAAGTCAGGAAGGGGACCGAGAGGAGGCGGCAGCAGCAGAGAGGTAAGTAAGTGTGAATTGTTTTTTAACATTTCATTTCATCCCCTACCCCACGACCCTCCCTCCACTGCCTTCAAATACCACCACCACTGCATGTACCACATTGTGTGGTACAATCGTGATGCAAACCATCCCATAAATATGCCCCTAATGTTTGATCTTATCCCTGAGATGGTTTATACCATTGCAATAAAGTAGTAAAGGAAAATAGGACAAGTGAATTTTTACAAAATGTATATCTGGAGCATAAGTGCTTACAGGGATGGATGGTCTGTCCAGTTGTAGCCTGACTGTCAGTCACAATCGAAGCAGCATGAATAAATGACAGAAGGGTGGGACGGAGGTGAAGTCATATAGGTAAGTAGTCGTACACAGCTATCCAGGGCCATGGGCCCACCATGAAGGAGGAGCAGGGAAACAGCGTAAATGCCAGAGTATAGCACTGACATCATGTATTTTACTCCGATCCCTGGCCCATGACCATGCACGTGACTTGCATACAGGACAATGACCCAGGGGCTTATTTACATGTCCTTGCGCCACAGGTATGTCACTTTTTCCTGTATTAAAAATGGCGCACCAGCTGTGCATGGGGCATGTAAATAAGCCCCCCAGCCTGTCAAAAACAATGGGACAGACTTACAAGAAACTGACGCAGCTCTGCATTATAGCAGAGACGTGTCAGTTTCCTTGCACCATGCAAAAAAAACTTGCGCCACCATGGATGCATCGCATTTACAGTGCGGCACACCATGGCGCAAGGATTGACCGATGCATCACGCATCTGTTGGTGCAAAGATCACGCATTTCTGGAGTCGTGTCGCAAGCACGACGCAACTCCAGCAATGCTCAGGAGGGCCTATACCTACTTTGCTACATCACTCATTGCACCTGCTTCAAGCAGACGTAAGGGTTTGACACAGTGGCGTCATAGAAGTGGCGCAGTGAAATCTTGTAGATTTCACTGCATCACTTTTATGAGACTTTCCTGCATTGGAACGCCCATCCTGCATACATTATACCTGATGCAGGTATAATGTGGCGCAGGCCTTTACAACGTGACTCATCTCCCTGGATGCATCACATTGTAAATGTGTTGCAACGTGGCGCATTGTTTATGCTGCTGCTGCATCACAAAGGTGATACAACGGCGACGAAAAAGTGTCTCCAGGGGTTTGTAAATCTTCCCTAATGTGATTTGAAACACTCTTACAGCAAGGAT
Source organism: Lissotriton vulgaris (assembly GCF_964263255.1). Taxonomy (NCBI): domain Eukaryota; kingdom Metazoa; phylum Chordata; class Amphibia; order Caudata; family Salamandridae; genus Lissotriton; species Lissotriton vulgaris. The sequence continues at coordinate 17,108 of NW_028253676.1, forward strand.
CACTGCAGCTGCTGTGCCAATGTTAGCCACACCCCAGATGTAAAGAGAGAAAACAATCGAATGGAAGTAGTGTCCCCAACGTCATTTCAAGTAAAATGAAAAGCAAATGTGATTTGCTTCACTACACATGTAGAGCAAATAAAAAGAGATGTGTCATAATAAAGAATTGCTAAACTATTTAGCAAATGATTGATAAAATTACATTTTTAGACCACGTAAGAAGTGACATGTCATAATAATAATCTGCTTAAGAGCGCCTACATACCCTCATGGGTGATTAGCTGCACTTTACAAGCCAACTTAACATAACAGCACAATACATTTATTTTTTACGATATGGCCAACTCTGTCGAGGCCATGACATGAATGCCAGTAATTTATCTTTTTGTCTCATACAGTTGTAATAAAATCCAAGCACTAACATGCGCCAGGCAAACACCTTGGTGTAATAGAGCTAAGGTGTATGCCTGAGTCTAGTATAGGTCTTGTACAGGAAGAGTATCCATCCTGTACGAAATAGTATGCCTAGACAAATTCATACACCTTTACCACTTTGTATGTGTGCTGCACAGTGCAGCCCACATCCCAAGTAGGAAAAGAAAGAGGAAATTAAAACATTTCTCCTAATAATGCCTCCTTTCATATGGCGTTACATTTTGGTGCTAAACCCGGTCTACTATTGCTTGTAGCTAGGGTTTTGCATCAAAAGGCATGGGTGGCGCTAAGTAAAACACATTTTGCGCTGGAAAGTAAATTAGTTAAAAAAAACATTGTGCTGGTAAGCTTCACATTTGGGAGGCTAAACCTGCACAAAATGTTTGAATATCTACCCTCGGACGTGCAGAGAAGTGGGTACTTCAAAGACATTGCTTAATGGAGCATAGGCTTAGGGATCACTGCTTGAGAGGTCATTGGACAGTAGTGACTGCTCAATAGAGACTGCCTAGTGAGGAACCCTTTAACGCGCATGTGCCTGCCGTATATTACACAGCTCAAAGGAGGGTGCCCACAGCTGAGTGCAGATCACATTTAGGTGAAATCTTGAAATACAAGTGATCACCGTTCTGTGCTTTGCTAATTGACTACACTTACAGTTGCAGCACAGTCAGGCAGTCCTTCCAGGTCCTGGTCCCTTGCACTGGCATCAGTTGAGCTCCTCCTAGAACAAAAGAAGAAATCCTGAAGTTTTGGGCTCTTATTGACCCCAAACATGCATGTTCGCACCAAGATCCTGCCACGTGAGCTGATGATAACGTGACACTCAAGTGAACCCAGCTCTTCGCACTACAGCGCCCGGTAGCAAAGATCAGCAATGCAAGATCTGCACTTCTCGCCACAGTATCGACATCATGTGGAGACTGCCAATGTGAAGTTCCAGCAATGACCACCAGCGATGTCTGATGTGATTCAGAGTAGACCATCCGTGATGCCCGGCCTGCTCTTCATGCTGCAGTGATGACCATCCGTGACGCTCTCCTTGCTCCTGGTGGCCTTCTCCACAGCAAGCTGGACTCTTCACGATGGACTTTTGAAGGTAATTTTTCAAGCCCCTAAACGGAGCTTCCTGCTGTTAGGGGCTTTAATTACATTAAATCTTTGAAATTGCATATCTCCTTTTCTACAGGTTGGATTTATGTCATTTTGATGCCAAATAGTTTGTTACATTTTTCTAAATGTATGTGTCATTTCTTTTTGTTTTTTTACTTTATTACTGTTTGTATGCTGTATAAATAATTTACACATTACCTAGTTAAGTCTGACTGCTTTTGTACCATGATTATAGAAGTTTAAGCACTGGTTAATTTGTGACTTTTGTGGTTCACCCTAACAAGGATGGGCTCACACTCCCTCATCCAACAACCCAATTGCTCACACAAAAGTATTCATGCAGCACTCACAAAGTGAAAACATAACACAAGAAAAATCCCAAATCAATTTAGAGAAATCAAGTACAATGTAATAAATAAAAGGACAACAAAATGTAAATAAGTGGAACAGGAGTAAGTTTTTTTTTTAAATCTACTGTTAAAATAGTGCCAACTGCAGGTATCTGGTCGGTCAAAGTCACAGGTTCAGTCTGACCGTGATGGAGTGCAGGCCAGATACATGACCAGGTTCATCCCTCTACTGACTTTGATATGAGAAAGGTGGGTGCACGCCTCATTGGATCTGTTGAGGCTTTTAATAAAGTGCTCAGTGGCTCCTCATGGCTCTGCAGGGATCAATGCAAGTGCAGGTCAGGGTTCAATAAGACGAAGCGTAGCATGGGTCTTTAGGGGTTTACGTCACTCTGCATCACCCAGAGTTGGATCTGGTGACATTTTTTGTGAGTAACTGTGCAGTTCTGTGGGGATCTGTGCTGTTATGTGACAGATCCAGAGAAACCTTTGGGTATGTAGGGGTATGCAGGGGAAGTGTACTTTGACTCCAGCCAAAGGTCCAGGATCTTGAGAACAACACTTAGGGTCATATGTACAAGTCCCTATCACCACAGGAACGCCACTTTTTAGGACACTCCTGTGGCAATAGCAGCCTTGCCTTATTTTGCCTCTTAAAACTTCTTACGTTACCTCTCTACTTAGCTTCATTAATTCAGGGTCCCTGATAGACCCAGGATCTCCGTTTGTTGTTACACAGGCAGCAGACACTATAGCTCTATGCCTAACTAACATTTTTAACTCAATTTTCAATTTTCAATTTTATAAACTTTATTCGGTTCTTAAAAAGACACCATAAAAGCACAAATACAATATACATACACAGGTTAAAAAGCGATATTAATAATAATCAGTTGAAGAAGTTTAAAAAAGTTTTTATACTTAATAGAAGGGCCAAGGTAGTTTTTAAGAAATTTAAATATCCAATTCCATTAAGGGACAATGTCTCTGGTAGACCTCAGTCTAGTTGCGATCCGAATGAAGTTTGTCGTGCAAAATAGGGTGTAAGCGTCCTCGGCTTCCTGTAAAAATCTCAGCGCCAATTTCGCGTGCTTGAATTTTAGCTCTTTTAGGATACCCACCAGGAACTTGCGTCTTGGTGTCGCGTAGAATGGACATAGTAAGACAAAATGAAGGGTATCCTGCGGAGATCTGTGATCGCAGCCGCAGGTACCCTTCTCCTCCACTGTGTGGGTAAATCCAGATGGCACTGCAAGGATGTGGTGTAACATGTTGATTCTAAATCGGGTTATGAGATAGCGATCCTGCGCATTGTACATGACCCTTAGGTAAGGTTCCATGCCTTGCTTCGGTGTGAGATTATTATAAGGGAGATTGGTGGGTTTAAGCCTCTCCTTTTCTGCCCTTGTTGACTTCAGCTGTGTGAGGAAGAGTTTTTTGACCAAGGTTTTACACTCCGGAGTTAAAGAGTCGGGGGCTAAAAAGTATTTAGAGCAGCCAATCTCTGTTAACGACTCTTTAACAAATTTCAGCCAGGGGATTACATGGCCTTTGTCTCTTTTGAGGCAATCCTCAATGATTTGTCTGGTTAGGGCCGCCTCAGGGTTGGTCCATACCTTCACCCAAGCCAGAAGAGGTTTAATTTTGATTTTGTCCTCCAGGAAGGGTTCTCCCAGCTCTTCATGTATGATATGGGCCGAAACACTCTGTGGGACTTTTAGGATTCTTCGTAAGAATTTATTTTCTTCCGTCTGGAGTGGCTGAGCTTTTTTACCCAGAAAGCCCCACACTTCCGCTCCATAACTTACTTTTGCGCAACAGATGGATCTGTATAGGGTCAGGATTTGTTCCGGGGACCATTTCCCTAGTCTCCGCCCATACCCCATGATGGCTCCTACTGTGGCCGCCAATTTGGTCGAATGTTTTTCAATCAGGGGTTTGAACGATAGATCACGATCGAATAACACCCCCAGATATGTAAAGGACTTGACCTGTTCTATTTTATGTGACCCGATGTTATAGGTAAAAGATCCTTTTGTGGGTTTCCCAGATGTCATAATGAAGGACTTTTCAAGGTTAGTTGCCAGGTCCAATTTGTCCATAAATTTGACAAACCCGTCAATTAATTTTTGCAAGCCCAGAGGTGTTCTTGAGAGCAAAACCGCATCATCGGCGTAAAGTAGGACGGGTACTGCTCGATGACCGATTTGGGGTGAGTCAACTTTAAGTTTAAGGAGGTCCTGTTCCAGTGCGTTAATGTAAATGGAAAAAAGGAATGGGGCGAGGATACATCCCTGCCTTACTCCACTATTGCAGGTAAAGGGATCGGTCTTTTTTCCTTCCTGACTGTATCTCACACTTGCTGAGGTGTTACGATGTAGGTTTTGTAAGGTGTCAACTAGTGAGTGATCCACACCTAGATCCATTAGCATTGCCCAGAGCTTTCTCCTGTTTACACGGTCGAAGGCCGCTGAGAGGTCCATAAACCCCATGTGTATTGACCCCCTCCCGGCGATGGTGTATTTTGCAATCAGGAGATATAAATTTAGGCATTGGTCGGTGGTAGATCTGCCTTTCCTGAAGCCGTATTGAATTTCGGAGAGAATTTGTTGCTCCTCTGCCCAGTCTTGCAATCTTGATAGGATGACTCGACCCAGGACCTTAGCTGTAGGCATGGGCGGAAAATCCGTTCCGCTCGCGGATTTTGCGGATTTTCGGGAAATCCGCAATCCGCGAGATTTGCGAATCTCCCGCAAAATCCGCAAATCCGCGAGCAGCGGATTTTGCTCGCACTGCTCGCACTGTTCGCGTGAGTTCGCGTGAGTTCGCGCCCCGCGAATAAGTGCAAAATTGCAGAAATACGATCTTAGCAAAACTGAAAGTAACTACTTACCAGGTTCAAAAGTTCAGGCTCATCATTAGTAGCCATTTCCTGTAGTGCTTCCTGAGGGGCCCCTCCAGAGTTCAGTTGCCAGTTGAAACTATTATGTGACCCTGCTCTGAACCTCAGAATAGTTACACATATGCCACAAAGGTCCTGAATTACAGCTAAGGGAGACAAGCAGGAGCCAGGCTGGAAGTTAAAATCCATTAATCAGCCCCTAATTCATTATTGTCAGTTGGGGCAGGGCAGGTGTTGTAACTAATTTTGCAACAATGAAAGCACTTAGCAAGTGCAAAAGATCACTAATCAGGGCGCACTAAGGAAGCAGGTGCCAGCTAAAAAAATATTCTGTGACACATTAATCAGCCCCAAATTAATTCAGGTCACTTGAGGCAGGGAAGGTGTGATTTGCTTTGCCGAAAATAATGTACACTGGACAACCAGAGGGTGTGGTGATGAAACAGAGGGTGGCATGGGTGGGCGAGAGGGTGGCATGAGTAGTCAGAGAGTGGCAGTGGTGACAGAGAGTGGCAGTGATGAAGAAGAGTGTCCCAAACAGGCTGGACACGTAGAAACAACAAGTTCGCGAAACTTGCGACCCGACAGGTAAGTTCGCAATTTGCGAAAGTGTACAAAACCCTCGCGAACTGGCAGAAACACGGGCGAACACAAAAAAAAAAAAATCCGCAAATTCGCGGGAATTCGCGGATTTTGCGGATTGCAAATCCGCAAAATTCGCGAACGCGAGATCCGCAAAATTCGCTCATGCTTACTTAGCTGTCACGTCGATGAGTGAGATGGGTCGATAACATTGGGGGTCGTCCCGATTGCCTTTTTTATAGATAGGGACTATGGTCGCCGTTGACCAGGACTGGGGGAGGCCTACCTCCACTGCCTCGTTTAGCACCCTCGTGAGTAACGGAGCCCATAGATCTGGTTTGCTTAGGAATAAATCTGGTGGTATTCCGTCCGGGCCCGGCGCCTTGTTTTTACTCAGTCCGGTTATTCCTAGTTCAATCTCCTTTAAGGTGAAATTTGGTTTAGCGGGCTGATGGGCCTTCGATGACTTCTCTTGGGGTGCTTGATTTAAGTGATGGGTATATAAACTCTGGAAATGTTTCTGCCATTGCTCCGGCAAGATGGTATTCATGATTTTTGGGGCCCCTTGGTCCTGGAAGCAGGGGGCATTGATCACTTTCCAGAAGGCAGTAGAGTCCTTTCTTTCTGCGGCATCCCTTAGATCTTCCCAAGCCTGGTTTTGTAGACTCTGCTTTCGTGCCTTCACGGCTTTTTTGTATTCGACTCTGTTTTTTGCCACCTTTATTTTGTCCCTTGGTTGGGCGTGTAGACTGACCTTCAGGTTTTTCAGCGCTTTAGTGCATTTAGGATCGAACCAGCGGGGGTTTGTAGAAATATTGTTGTTCCCACCTTTAGTTTGGAGGGAATTATTTACAACCTGCGCGATTTCTTCAAATGCCTTTACCACCGCACCTCCAGTTACGCAGGGGTCGAGACATTTATCGATCGCTGCTGAGGCTTCACTTAAGAGTTTTTTATAAAAACAGTTCCCATCAATTTTAGCCCATTTAATTCTTCTACCCTGGTCCACTGCTCTTTCCAATATAACCGGTCTCTTTTCCGCTGAAAAGACAAAACCTTCCATTTCGATGATCACCGGATTGTGATCACTGAAGCTACTGGCCTCTATGAGGATTGTACTGATAAGTCTTTTTAAATTAGGAGAAACTAATGCAAAGTCAATATAAGAGTGACAGCCTCTGCCTTTGAATGTTGGAGTTAGTTCTCCTCTCTCATTTAAGATGGCAAGGTCCAGGGTTTGGGTAAAGTTGTGCCTTTTCATTAGTCTTTCTAGGTCCCAACCATCTGATGAGTGGGTGAAATGTGGGCCTTTCATGATCGTGCATTTTGACCAGTCATTATTAGAGGGTAACAGATTTTCGCAGAGATGACAGTTAAAATCTCCCATTAGAATTAAATTCATGGGTTTTGGTGTCTTAGATAAAAAGTTCAAACAGTTTTCAAGTTCTTTAGTAGCTACGCCCTTCTCCGTTGTGGCCGGTGTATTATACCAATTCATTACCAGGAATGATAAACTTGATGAGGTAAACCTTAATACCTGAAGGTTACGTGTGTCCCATTTGGTGTTGGTCCAGGTGCCATTGATATCTAAATGGACGTAAATCACGAGCCCCCCACTCGCTCTCCCTGAGGTAGCTTTTTTTGCAGGGACAAAGAAGCTTTTGTAGCCCTCCATGCTATAATCGTGCGGTTCGGTGGCCCAGGTCTCTTGGAGGCATAGGATGTGGAATTTCCTTATGTAGCTGAGCCAGTCCTCAGATGTAAACTTGGTCGCTAGCCCTGCGATGTTCCAGGTGGCTATTAATAGGTTATCGTAGGTCTTTACCTTGGGAGTCCTTCTTCCTTCACCTATCGAGGGTCTTGGGTGTTTGCCCTTTGCAGGTATGGCGGCCCGGCTTGATTGCGGCCCGGGGGGGGGTGGCGATTCTTCTGACAGAATTTGTCCCCTCCCCTGTACCCTGGGTACTGTTTAGTGGTATACTCCTACCTACTGTGGTGTGCGCAAGGCCCGCAAAGTCAAGTTTTCCGTAGGCTGCTCCTTCTTCCGCCCCTGGTGATGTAAGAATTGGCTCATTCCTACATTGGATTTTTGATGGAAAACTGTCCATTCTCTGTCAGTCCACCCCTTCAAGTGTGCTGAACCTGTTCCAATGGGCGTACTGCATTAGTGAGGAGTCATAGGTAGGAAAAACAGGGAATACGGGATTTGGCCTTTGCCATTGGGGTGGGCCAAATTGGAAACTCAAGTGCGGTGTTCTATTATGGTTAAAGTTCTGCCTCGGCCTTTGGGGTGCCAGGGGGTAAAAGTACGATAGATGGACTGGGTGAATTTGTGAGCGGGTGTAACCCGGGGGGGCATTGCAGATAAAGTTGACTGCTGCCATATCTCTGAAGTTCACTGTGATAATGTCCCCTGCGATGGTCTTGGTGCCTTTGCCGATCCACTCGCCCCTTCTCACTGAGAGGATTTCCCCGTAGATGTTTGGGGGCAGGGGCCTATGTGTTTGCAGCCACTGTGCACATTTGTTTTTTAATTCAATTTGTGTTTCCCTTTGACCCTCCTTTAATGGGGGGACTCCTGTGAGGACCACTACAAATGGCAATGCCTCCGGGGGAAGGTTGATTGTCCTGAAGCGTGTAGCGGTTTTCTTATCATTGGTGGTTGTCGCGGTGGAGGTGCGGGAGGTCTTAGGGTCCGCCTTCGGGGTTAAGGCCTTATTTTCCTCAAGCGTTTGTGAAGGGCCGGGTAGAGATTTGTTATTACCACTCGGCTGTTGATTTTTATTTTTATTTGCTTGTGGGGTAGAGGCAGCCTTCTGTTTTTCCTTAGCTCCTTTCTGCAGGACACTGGTGTTATTGACGTTGTTAAGTTTTGGAGCCCCATTTTGTGCTAAAGAGGCCTTATCTTTTGGTGGGCTTATTGTAGTAGGGACCATAGGTTTTGTCAGATCTCGTTCCTGCCCGGGGTGGATTTTCGGGCTTATCCCCTTGTTGTTAACCAATGATGTTAGTCTGTCTATTTTTGCTGTGAGGGGTTTAAGCAGCACCATGATGGAATGCTCTAGGTCAGATTTCAGATCCACCTCCATGTTGGTTATCCAGCATGGTATTCCCGGTGTTGATGGGTTGATGGGTGTGATCAGATTGTGGTTGCTTGACTTTGCATGACCTTTTTTCCTCCCTTGTTTACGGCCATCCCTGTGCGGCGTTTTCTCCTCATGGAGTGCATCTGCATCCATGGTAGTTGTTTGTGTGCTTAATTGTGTGCCAGGTCTATCCCTGCTGGTTTCAGCGGTCACCTGGGCGCAAGGAAGGTCAGCAAAAGAGGGTGGGGTTATGGGCCGGCTAGTGTAAGTCTCCTCTACCAAATTGTCAGAGGCTTCTGAGAGGTGGAAGAGTGATTCCTGGGTATCTTGGATGATGGTTACAAGTGGTAGAGACATTCTTCTCTCAGTGTTAGCTATAGCATCAGAAACCGCCCCTATGGTCTGCTTAAGCATTTTGTCGATGGCAGTTAGGGTCGGTAAAGGTGGTGGGTGATCCGATTTGACTTTTGTACTCGATCTTAAGGTAGGCATCCTGGTCTTCTTAGCGGTTTTCCTCATTGCAGAGGGTGCTGTATTGGGTTGTAACAGCCGACTAAAACTTGTGTCGATGAAAATGACCAGGAGCCAGGCAAGGTACCGAGAAACAGTTAACAATGCCTTTTGGAAGGGCAATTTTTAGGGGGCTGGCCCAGCCCGGCCTCTGAGGGCCACAGAGGGCCCGCCCTTTGCCCGGGCTTCGCTCGGCGTCCCGCTCGCGTCCCGCTACGCGTTGCCGCCTTCTATTTATTGGGGGTGTTGCGGCCGGGGGCGTGGCTTGCTGGGGGCGCGGCCGTGCACACCTGTGCAGCGCGGGGACTCCTGGTCAATGGAGTCCCTGCCTCACGCGCCCCCAGTTACCTTCCGCAGTTCTTTCTTCCTCCCGGTGCTGGGTGGTGACCTGCAGCCTCGACCCCACGCCTTAGCGCCGCGCAGCGGCACCCGCGAAGCGGGTGCTGCAAGATGTTGGCGCAGGCCTCGGCGGTCAATCCCTCCTGGGACACGGGGAGGCCGCAGGGACGAGTGGCAGTTCCCTGGTCAAGGCGTCGGCGAAGTCGGCGTTTCACGGCGTGCAGAGAAGGGTCAGTTCTGGTAAGACGATCCCAATGTGTGTTGAGAAGATCCGCTCTTTAACGGAGCTTGGCCGGCCGCGGGCGTGGCTTGCTGGGGGCGCGGCCGTGCACACCTGTGCAGCGCGGGGACTCCTGGTCAATGGAGTCCCTGCCTCACGCGCCCCCAGTTACCTTCCGCAGTTCTTTCTTCCTCCCGGTGCTGGGTGCTGGGTGGTGACCTGCAGCCTCGACCCCACGCCTTAGTGCCGCGCAGCGGCACCCGCGAAGCGGGTGCTGCAAGATGTTGGCGCAGGCCTCGGCGGTCAATCCCTCCTGGGACACGGGGAGGCCGCAGGGACGAGTGGCAGTTCCCTGGTCAAGGCGTCGGCGAAGTCGGCGTTTCACGGCGTGCAGAGAAGGGTCAGTTCAGGTAAGACGATCCCCGTCACCTCCCTGGCAGAGACACAGGGCGAGCAGTGAGAGCAGACAGCGGAGCTTCATCACCCTGCACTACCCAGGAACATTTTTAACTCAATGCTAACATCAGGAATCTTTCCCAGAGATTGGAATGTAGCATCTATACTGCCTCAACTGAAACATTTTTTTTTCAAAATGATCCTACCAATATTAGGCCCATCTCTAGCCTACCCTTCCTATCAAAAGTCATAGAAAGGGCTTTAAAATTGCAAATAAGCCAATTCACGACTGACCACTCATTGCTTTATACAACCCAGTTTGAATTTAAAAGTGTTCACAATACTGAGACCACCCTAAGTAAACAAGCATTTGCAATGCAATAGGTCTCGCATTACAAAAGGGTAATGCTATTGGCATTACTTATAATAATGCCACGTCAATAGCGAAAAAATGCAGCGATGAGAGACCTAGTGCATTTCAAATGTTTATTTAGCATAACTAATGCTCCTGAAGTGTTATACATTTCTTAAACCACATGCATTAATAATACCTGAAGTTGTTCAGTCGTTTGTTTTTATGGACTAGATTTATGTGATTATTTTTGGTAAGAACATTCTAAAATGGTTGATAAATAAACAGTGTAAAAAAAGGATCAACAAAGGATGGTATAGAGGGGGACAGGCTGTTGAACTTCTAAGAAGAAGCAAGGCAGAGCAAAGCCAGGGGTCTGGCTTTCTTTACAGATTTATATAGCACAAACTCAACCCGAAGGTACTGGAGCACTTTACACGAGCATCAGTTACGTTTCACAAGGACACAGTCATTTGTTTGGTAGGCATGGGGAGATTAAGGGGCATATTATCAAGGGGGTTTATCTCCGTTTTTTTGGCTTTAAAAGCCAAGAAAGCGGAGATAAAATTATCTCCCTATTACCTAGCTGTCGCTAACACCAGTTAGCGACAGCTAGTAGGAGATAGCGACCATCTTGGGCCCCACTTTGCATGTCACAGAAATTTATCACTAATGACACGCAAAGTGGGCGTGCCAAGATGTTAGCGACTGGAAACAGTCGCTAACATCGCTATCTCCTATTATCAACTTTTGGAGATATTCGCGCTGAGCGCGAATATCTCCAAAAGCTAACACCTGCCCTGAGCAGTTCTTAATTGTATGAACAACAGGAGAAGACCCATAAACCTCGTTGGGATGGGTGTATCGTGTAAGAAAAAACAATTCCCAACAGGTATTATGTCAAGACGGTTTCAATAATGTATGCAATATGCATTACACAGAAGGAAGAAACAAGGAGTCAATTGATTTTTTAAAGAGGGCAGTATTATTCACCAAAAAGCAGAGGGAATGGTCTTTCACATGACAATACAGTTAGAGCAGCACTGTACAGAACAGATCATGTGACAACCCAGTGACACTTGGTGCAAGGTGCTATATACAATTGGTGAAAGTGAAGGTGAAAGTGCTAAAATAAACAGCGTGATCGACGCATTAACCAAAGTATTTACATCAAATAATGGCTCCAAAGAAATAAGTTATAATCACTTAGAACAAAATTATTTATATAGTAGCACAGAACGTGATATGCGTCGTATGATTCAAGCTGTACAGTCGACGGCGTTTCGATCCCCTTTAGTCAGGATCGTCATCAGGATGGGGTTGTCGATGGAAACAGTGCTGTGGGCAGAAAGGGCAAATTGAGCGGAAGACCAAGGGCTGGGACAAGGAGGGGGGTGAGGGAGTGAGTGGGTTGGTGGTCAAGATTTTATCAGGTCAGTGAAAGTCTGGATGTGGAGGTGGTGTGATGGGGGTGGGGGCCAGAGCGGGGATAGAATAGAGTATTGATGACTAAGGTTTGTGTAACAACATCGAGAGATAGTTGGGCAATAGGTTTAGTTTTACAACCACTGGTATTAAATCAATAGACTAGTGCAAGATAAGAGGTGAGTGGCGAGGGAGTGCAGTATTTTGAAGCGGGCGGGAAAAACAACTTACAGTGGTCCCCAGGCGCAAGGGCGGGGGTAGCTGAAGTCCGAGTGGTCACTCAGTAGTCGATGGCTGAGGGGGAGCAAGGATAAGGAATTACGAAAAAGACCAAGTTAAGGGTGTAGGCTGGATTTAAAAACCACGGTAAGTGGAATTACCTGATCGTTGATTGTATATGACCAGCGGGCGGGACTTGCTGTGCCTACGGGAAGGAAAAGTACTGGGAGTGAGAGAGAGCCGGTAGCTTGAGAGATCGTTGCATAACTTCAAACTCCGATCGCACCGAAGGTGCGAGGCATGGGCTCACCTGAATGAATCAGGGCGGCGGAAGGCAATTGAGGCTCTTCTGGCGGGTGGGCTGCGAGCAGTAAATGCTGGAGCTACCTGAGCAGGGATGAGGTCTGCATATAAAAAAGGAAGTCGAAGGCTGGGGGAGGAGTCCGGGCAGCGCGGGAGGCAGGGTGGGGGGCGTGTCGCAGCGTTACCGAGGTAACTTGGCAAACGGGAAGTGGTTGGGTCGAAGAAACTCAGGAAGAGTCGGATTGTTGTCAAGACAACACTAACAGGCATAACGCGAAGGGAGGGGGGCGTGGCAAAGGACGTCTGCTCGGGTCGGGAAGAGCGACGGGGTTGTACAAGTCGTGGTGGTAGAGGGCACGGACACAATAAAGGTACAGAATCCATCATATATACATTTCTATCCAGAGTGTGAAAAGGAAAAATAGGAGAGGAGACAAAAGTACAAGTGATATCAATCGGTGGTTTAACATCATGATATGGAAAACATTGGCCATTACAGGTCGTGGGGGTTCCTCAGAGGGCACGGTTTAAAACCAGACAGTTAGGTACATGGCAGTAGTCTATTAGGGTGGAAATTGGAATCAAACAGTGATCGTATTTGTCCATTCATGAGCAGTTCTTAGCCATGTTATCCAATGGGAGGTGGATAACATGGCTAAGAGCATTAGCTCGGTAATGCCTGAATATCACTGACTTTTCAGCGATATTCATGCATTGCGGCCGATTTTTACTGCATTTGCGATAAACCTTGGTAATACCAAGGTTTATCTGCGATAAAAAACGCCGCAGGTCGGCGATACATTTTTGTCTCTAACCAAGCAATAGCGATAATTATCGCTATTGCTTGGTAATATGCCCCTAAGTGTCTTGCCCAGAATCACAGGATGCTGAGCCGAGTGGAGTGTTGAACCTAGTTCCCTACCTCTTAAGTCAGCAGCTCTGGTCGTAGGGCAAAGTGCGAGCCGAGTCATGAAACATTCGACATATAAAAGATGCATCACACGTCTTGTAAAAACACGATAAGGCGCCATCCTCCAGATAGTGCTTTTGCCCTTTAAAGGGTGCAGTATGGAGGGTAAAGTGCACTGGTTGAATGCGGTGCTCAGGTGTAATGCCTACATTTTCAAACCAATAGAAATTCTAATTCAGTGCCCATATTTCTATAATTGTAGAAGCAAATAGAAAACAAAATACCTTTTTACAAACATCTGTAAAATGAATGAAAATTAAATTTACATTTAAAATATAAAAAAGATACACCATGAACGATATTTCTAAAACAATCAACAATTCTTGTGTATCCATTTGCAATATAACAAAACTAACAATACATGCAGACACAGGGTAAGAAGCTTCATTTACCACGCTCCTTCAGTCATACACAACAGGTTCATGTTTCAGAATGTGCATAAAAATTACATTGCACAGAATAAATCGGGGAGGTGCACACAGGAAAGAAACGGTGACTTTGATGTTAAATATTTTTATGCTGTGAATAAACTGGGATATTTTTGGGCGTGAGTTTGTGTCTGCTAGGACTTTCATTGTCTCTGTAGGTAGAAATGAGGAGGAAAGTCTTCAGACACACTAATTCCGTTTTCATTCAAAAATATGCTGCGGTCTTCAACCCTGTACTGTGGGCTGCCCGAAAATTAATGGAAATGTTTGATTTGGTTGACAACAATCATCCATGTTTACGGGTCTTTCTTTCTTTCATGTTGTACATCAGCTCCCCCCAGGGGCAAGAGGACAGAGGAGGAGGTGGTATCGGCTGCTGCTTCTGTAGAAGGCCAGGATCGGTCAGGCGAGGGCTCCTTTTCAGGCCCCAGTAAGTTTTCATTTTAATATAGAGTACCTATTTTTTCCTAGCGTTCCTCATTCAATTTTTTCTAAATCGTCTTTGATCTTCTTGTAGACTGTATTTAAATTCTTATTCTGCCTCTACTATGACTCCCTGTGGTATTACTAGATTATTCTAATTAGTCTGTCTGTGTAGCTAACTAAGATTGCACATTTGGCAAAAAGTGTTAAACGAAACTCCCATTCTAGTCAGCAATAGCTCTATGCACTGAATGCAGTCCTCTGGGATTGTCCATAATGTCTTTTCAAGTCTTCTAAATGTTTATGCTTTGACAATTCCCAACAATAAAATGTGAATGACCACCAAGAAAGAATAAGATACTACTTTACTTTTGGTTTGGATAGGAGGACAATCCATACTACTACTGTTGCAGGGACAAATCTGCACAAACAGAACTATGGACACTAAATAGTGCATTGTTTATCAATTATAATAGGCGCAGGTAGACTTTCCACATACCTCAGTGATAACAGACTTTGAAGAACCCCCAATCTCCTTACTGACTAGATAGTGTGGCAGAGTCATTTAGTTCCCGAATTCATTGATGATTGATCCCCAATGATGATTATCCAACGCAGGACAAGAGTACGGAGTCAGAGTCCAGAAGTGTCAGAGGCACGGACTCATGCTTGCAAATTGCAAAACCTTTTGCTCAGTCACTCTTGACCAACAACCACAGAGTCTATTTAGGTTTTAAAGATTTATTAAAAGTAAAAACATGTATTAAAATCAAGCTTGTCATAAAACATAAACGGTTGATTAAAAATGGAAAAGTGCTTAGTGATTTATTTCACACATTTATTGTGGGCAAGCCGAGCCCTCACCTGGTTTGAACTTTAATTTTTCTTTTTGGTGCTGAATCGTTGGTCACTCCGTCCTAGTGATGATGATCTGATCTTGCTCTTGTTCTTAGAAGTGAAGCTTCTGTCTGTTATGAGAAAAATGGTGCATGTTAAAAAGCAAGCATTCATCAGTTGTGCCAAAAAGTGCAGCAAGACAACACCCTCCCTGGAAAAAGGGACATTTTTACTTTAGAGTAGACAGTCACAAATTATTAGATTGGTTTCTGTATTCACATTTCTTCATTCCTAGACAAAATACTAGTGAATGGTGTATGTCTATGACATCTAACATTCTTAAATGTACTTTGTAGGTGGAACATCTGGTGCCGGGCCCAGCGCGGAGGTGGAGGAGGACACTTCTGGGGAGGAGGCGGTGCAAGTGCCGGAGGAAGCTTCTGTGAGGGTTGCCACGGTAGTGGCGGGCAGTGCTAAGCTCTTATATTCCGTACTTAGTGAGATTGCAGACTGCAGAGTGTGCTCTCTGGACGGGTGTAGTATATATGTTGTACAGTTAAATTACAATACTGTTAAGAAGACTTTCAAATTTAGAACAAAGTTTTTATCAACCAGGTAGTAGCCTCCTCTAAATTTACTTCAACTCAGCGGTGAAATTTTTTTCGAGAATCCAAATCAGATCTGAGATGAACTTGATGGATGGGATGAACGAAAAGCGAAAGAAGGGTGTAAGTAAGTATGGAAGGACGAGCAAGTTAAAAGTAATGATGACTGACAAAGAAGAATGATACGTGTTTGATTGGTGCCCGAGGTGGCTAGGAAGGAATATGATGCATGGCTGGGTGAAGGATGAAGCAAGGATGGGTGGAAGGAGAACAGCCTGGGTGGGTGAAACAGAAACTGTATGTGTGCGCAACATATCCTTTGGTTGAAATTCAAATGCAAGTCAAGCACGGATGTATGGCTTGCGGTTTCCCAAATAAAATTAAAAGGTTGTTTTCCCGTTGTCCAGATGAGAGACATGAAGAAGAATGATTGACATATATGTTTGAATGGATGGATGCCTGGATCATGGTACTATCTGACTCTTAGATAGCATATGTCTATCTAGAGAGAGTAGACAGTCACTGGATGAACTAAGTGTTACTTTGAAGAGCATGAAACACCGCACCCGCACGTCCGTTCCAGTGTAGGAAAGACAAGGAAAAGACGTTTTAATTTTTTCCGAATACTACCATGAATAGTAGCAGTAGTTTGTGTTTCTAGCACAGCATATATCCGGCTATTACGATGGCCACTCACTACCTCTGTTAATAAGTTTAGTAGAACTCGGTCATTCATGTGTGGATGTATCACTGTTCACTCAATAAAAAGCAAAGCACCTAAAGTCATCCCATATGTAAGCAAATACTTACCATGTGCAGTGATAGATAATCAGATCATTTATCTTATTCATTTTCCTTTTCTAGTATTCATTGGCACTGTAGGGTGAAAGTTAAATTAATTAAGCAGTAGCCCTTGTAACAGAGTATTGTCAGTGCCACCCGTAATAGAAAAGTAAGAGCATCACCACCTGCATGTACTGAAATGGTACAGTAGCGCAAGTCTGTCTCACTCATCATGGCGGGCGTCTGTTTTTCTCGGGTGCAAGTTGACTGCACTGGCATTATGCCGGCTTGCAGAAGTTAACGTACCAATTTTGCTGAAGAAGAAGAATAAGACTGGTGTACTGTCATAGTCGACTCTAATGGACTGAGTCCATAGTACTCGTAGAATTGAATCCTTAAACTCCCACTAATGTTAGAGCAGGATGAAGAAGTGGGAGGTTAGATAGATACTGGCCACAATAGTTATGTTCTGTGCTTGCAAGTTGCTAGTTCTACTGTGACACAACTTTCTGCTGAATCATTTTGTGTTAATCTTAAAGAGCATTGGTTACAGACTATGTCTTTCTTTCTTCATATAGATGCTCCTTCCAAACCAACACGGAAGGAGCTGGCTAAAAGGGCCAGGCAACTGAGGCTGGAGGCGACTGTCTCCGAATATCGGCGGCTGGTGGCCCAGGAGGAGGGGGACACGCAGTCGACCACAATATCGACTGGGACAGCTGCATCCTCCTCCCCGCTCCCTGGGTCACCCAGTCAGCGCAGCAGGTCTCCAGCGGAACGGATCCGGGGTACCGCAGCCACCCGCCACCGCCGAACAGCAAAAAAATCCAACTGCCCCCCACAGCAGTACCAAATGAAATGAAATGAAAAATTATATTTGTATAGCGCGTAACTACCCGGAGGCCTCGCAGCGCTTTTGACTGATTACTGTGGCGAGCTACAGGGTGGATTAACACGCTTTTGCGAACAGATGAGTTTTCAAAGCTTTTCTGAATGCCATCCGGTTATTATTCTCTCTAAGGGCTAGGGGGAGAGAATTCCAGAGCCTCGCGGCGGTGTGGGAGAAAGAGCGGCCGCCCCATCGGGCTTTGTTGATTTTAGTTGTGGTCGCTAAATGCAGTGAACCAGAGCGGAGGGCTCTGGACGGGGCGTAGGGCACAACTAAGGGGAACAGGATGGCAGGGCCTGTTCGGTGGAAGGATTTGTGCACATGGCCTTAAACTGTGCTCTAGCAGCCACTGGGAGCCAGTGTAGTTCTTTTAGGGCTTTCTTGGCTGACTGCCAATATGGGATGTTGAACAGTAATCGGGCGGCACAGTTTTGCGTGACTTGGAGCCTGTTGGTCACTGCTGCCGGGGCTCCTAGGTATAAAGCATTTCCATAATCCAGGCGGGAGAGTATCAGGGCCTGAACCATGATTCTCCTCACCTGGAATGGAAGCAGAGGGAGCACTTTGCGGAGCATTTTCATTAGCCCGACACACATGGAGGCCGTTTTGGTGGCTTGGACCAAAAAGTCTAGCGCTTTATCGAGCCAAATTCCAAGGCTCTTTATCTGAGGTTTGGGGGGGGGAGCGCCAAGACATGTGGGCCAGATGGAGGCCAGAGTGGTCGGTGGAGGGTTGCCCAGTAGCATAATCTCCGTCTTCTCCCCGTTAAGTTTGAGACAGGAGGATTGTATCTACTTAGCAACAGCCTCTAGACAGGGGCCCAAGGTGTTGGACGACCCCTCATTGTGGTCAAGAGAGACCACCAGTTGGGTATCGTCCGTGTAGGTGACAATACGCACACCGAAGGGATGGACTACCTCTGCTAGAGGTCGCATGTAGGCATTAAAAAGTGTGGGGCTTAGGGAGGAGCCCTGGGGAACCCCACAGCTGAGTGGTTGCTTGCGGGAGACTACCTTGCCCTCAAACACCTGTAAGAATCGCTCATCCAGGAAGGAGGTCAGCCATTCCAGGGCTGCGCCCGACACGCCCATGCCTTTCAGACGATGTAATAGTGTGGCATGGTTAACCGTGTCGAACGCGGCACTGAGGTCGAGTAGTATGATGGCTGCTTTTCCTCCCCGGTCGAGCACAGCTCTAGTTTCTTCCGTCACTGCTAAGAGGGCAGTTTTGATTCTGTGCTAAGGGCGGAACCCCATCTGAGAGGCACATAGCAGATTATTAGATTCTAAGTAATCTACTAGGGTGTTATTGATGTGCCTCTCTAGCAGTTTGCTCATCCAGGGAAGTAGGGAAATTGGGCGAAAGTTGGCCAAGTTGTTCTGGTCTAAGGTAGGCTTTTTCAGGAGGGCTCTAACCATCGCACACTTCCATGGAGCTGGGACGGAGTTAGAGGTGATGGAGGCGTTAAGGACATCCAGGATGACCGGGCAAATGGCATCAATGACCTTAGTAAGAGTCTGCGGAGTTGCTGGGTCATTAGGAAATCTCGAGGTGACTTTAGGGATCATTCTGTCTAATGTGATGGAATCTAGGAGGGGGAATTTGTCCAGCGAACAGGGGACAGGAAGGTCAGAATCTGTTGTGGTGGTAGATTCCATGTCACCACTACCAGTGATGAATGAGGAATAGATGGCCTGGATCTTCTGGGAGAAGAAGGTGGCTAGGTTGTTACAGCAGATTTGCGCGCCATCAGATGACAGACGCTCAGGGGGGGGGAAATTAGAGATTTGGCTATTTTAAAAATGTCTTTAGGAGAATTTGCAGCTAGGTTAATTTAGGATTCATAAAATTGGGCTTGTACAGATTTTATTTCATTTTTGTAGAGCTTTATTGCGGCTCTATACTCTGCTTTCTTTCGTTGTGAGTGTTCTTGTCTCCAAGCTCTCTCTAGTTTGCGGCAGGATTGTTTCATAGTTCTGAGGGCGGGGGAGTACCAGGGAGCGACTTTGGATCTTTTTATCGAGTGAAGGGATTCCTTCGGAAGGACTTGGTCAAGGGTACTAGAGATCCAGTTGTCAAAGTTAACAGTGGCTGTGTTGGGATTAGTCACCTTCGGGGGTGGGTGTTCAGTGACAGCCAGTTTCCACTTGGGGAGAGGGAGCGAGACCCATTTTCTTCCCCAGGGTTTATTGTGATTTTGTAGAGTGGGGGGGTGCTTGTGGACCATGTAAAGGGTATTAAAAAGTGATCGGTCCAGGGCAGTGGTATGGGTACCTCGACAGTTAGGCTATCTAGATTACTATAGATGTGATCTAGGAGATGCCCCTTGGTGTGCGTCGAGTGAAAACCTTTCTGGAGCAGGTCAATGGCCTGGAGGTTCGATCGAAGACTATTGGCTGCTGAATCAAGTGGATCGTCTAGATGCAGATTGAGGTCGCCCAGCAAGGTAAAATTTGCCGAGGTGAGCACTAGGTTGGCAGCTGTGTCTGTCATATTAGTGACAAAGTCGCTAAGGGTTCCAGGTGGTCGATAAACTAAAATACCAGAGAAGGTGGTGGTGGGGGAGAATTCGAGAGTGAAGTGTAGGCTCTCACAGGCTGGCGTAGTGGAGGGAGTGGCGCAGCATCTATAGTTATCTCTGTAAATGATGGCCAACCCTCCGCCTCTGCCTGTCTTGCGGTCCAGTCGCTTAAGAATGTAGCCTTGGGGGGTGGCCCATACTGTTGCAGGATCGGTTTCTAGCTGGAGCCATGTCTCTGTTAGAAAGAGGGCTTCAGGATTGAGCTCCTCTATCAGCATGGCCAGTTCGGTGTAGTGCTTCGGCAAAGACCGGCAATTGAGGAGGAACATCCTCCACTTGTGCATGGAGAGATGTTTCCCTGTATTTGGGGTGGACATACCACTGGGTGTCCCAAAAAAAGGTTGCACCGCCTTTCACTCAGGGTGTCCTACCTCGAGCAGGAGCTGTTGAACACCAAAACCCTGCTGGAGACCCTCCGCAAGGAGCATTCCGACCTGGCCCGAAAAGTGAACAGCAGCCAGCAGTAGGAGGAGACTGTCCCTTGCCCCTTTTTTAAAGACTTCTGGGGGTGGGAATTGTGAGTTGGGTTTTTTGGACTTTTCACTGACAGTAAGTAATTGCCTAAATGTTTTCAAAACTAAGTGTCTCTCACAGAGTAAGTGAATTCAATAGTCCTAGGACTTTACTAGTACTACCGTCAGTCTCTCGTCTCTCCTAATACTCCATTATACTACTTCCCCCCAAACGCTTATCTTACCTGTAATTTGTGTTTGGAAATAGGGCTAGCGGTGGTACTGGTGGTGTTACACAGTGGCAGTTGCAGCATATGAAAAAAAAGAAAATGAAACCTTGTTTGTCCTTACCGTAGCATTAGAACGGTACGCTAGAGAATATAGCAGGTGACAGTACACTAGAACAGTGCCACAATGTAGCCTAACAAATGGTAAAGTATTGAAAGTATAACTACTACTTGCGTTGAATTTCTTTGACATTGGCTACTACTACAAGAAATAGTACTGAAGGTGAAGGACACAGCAGCGTAATCATTTGCCACGTCTAGGAGGAGGATGTTCTTGATGATCAATCAAGTTGATGGCGCACATGAAAATCTGCTTTCATTTGCCAACAGTCATGGGTCTGTGTCAAGCTGAGTAAAAATATATCCTCGGATTCCTTCACCAGCCTGTTGCTATGACCTTATCCTCCCCAGCAAGTGTGTGGAATTATTGCTGTCATTTAGTCACACATCAATCAAAACCACACAGCCCGGGGGAAGAGGGTTAGGGTTTGGAAAATGGATGGGAATGGGGGTTTTTGGGAAAGTTTTGTTGAGAGAAGAAAAAAAAAGCACAGCATGGACAAGCAATAATTGAAGATAAACAAATCTTTGGGTACAAAGCTATCCATAAATCTTTTAAGTGACATAAAGGAAGTGCATGCACTACTGCAAGCATGGTAACTGAAAAGTAAGTTGTACTTTCGACAACCGTGAATGAAAGAATGGAACAGTACAGGGGTGCAGTAATAATTATGCGTTTTCACTTGACTATCTCTGCACTCAGAGAAACACTTCGTACATTAAATTAGGTTTGAAAAATAGCAGAAGTAAAACCTATACAATGGCTGTAGGGATGAATTTAGAAGCAGAGATCAAAGAAATGCAGAGTCACATTCATAGAAGTTCACAGCAATAACATTACTTAAAAGATAATTAGAAAAGAACGGATACTGTATCTGTATGTTGTTGTAGTTGTCCTGTTGAATTTGGGAATTTGCATGCATCCAACCATTCCTCTTATTAGCTGGACTCCTCCATTCCATCTGACACTCTGTCCATCAATGTTGGTGACCAGACGACACCCTGCCTGGCGGATGCTGAATTGCGGCTCGCTAATGGGAAGCCTGACTTCATCTTTTTTTCCCATTGCACAGGCTGAAACCCGGCCTGTAATTATTGATGGAAAAACAGGGAGTGATATTAGAACACCACTGACAAATAAATAAAAGGTATGCACGCTGTGCAGTGCAAAAAGTCACACTTTGAGTTTCCGAATAGACAGTACAATATTTTTGAAAGTGTGCACTCTGTCTGAGTCTCCTTTTGAAGGATAAATAAGTATGGGCAAATTAATTTAGCGGATCTTTCCCCTCAAGCTAGGTGTACTGTAAACTGTGTTTTAGAACAAAATTAGACCTTCCCAGCAGTGCTCCCAGACCCTTACTAAACCCAGTCGCAAAAATATAGAAGGCCCCCAATCAGATCTCAAAAAACGAGGCCTAGTAGAAAATGGTGACAAAACGTACTTTGAAAGTGGAGTAGGCCCAAATCCCCCCTTACCCACCATGGATTGTATTCAAACCACTTGCAAGCAAGCAAAAGTATCCATACCCAGCATTGCTCCAAGACTCGCAAACCCCCCCACAAACACCAGGAACTCCCACAAACAGCCCCCCGAAAACGGTAGAGTGAGCGAAATCTCAGAAAATGCAAAAACTCACCCGCAAAGAAGTAGAACACCCCCACAAGTGCAGAGTCTTTCTTCATTGGGCGTAAACCAGCCATCTGCTTTGAGGGATATAGGAGTCTGGAGGAGGAGGATAGAGGAGCATGTTCTTTGAACTTGTGAACCTGAGGAATGCAGACTGCGGCACCTTCAAATAAATAAGCAAATAAGTGAAGCCAGTTCTGCTGATGGGCTTGTTTTTGTGATTAGCCACCAGCCTTTACTGAAAACACGTTCAGAAGACATGCTTGCGAGTGGGCAAGACAAGTAATTTATAGCCAGGTTGGTGATCTCTGGCCACACATCTCTTTTACCATGCCAATACGCCAATGGGTCATCATGAACATAGACCTCTGTTGAGTCATTCAGATAGGCCTGCACCATCGACTCAAGGTTCTCCAGGGTTCCTCCACTTTGCTTACTTTTTTCTGGGACCTTTTGAGAAGCAAACCCAAGCTGAGTTAGCCAATCCTCTTCTTCACACAATTTTACTGTTGTGTCTGGTGCAGATGATACGGTTGCTGGTGTCGTTAACGGCTGAGAGGGAAAATCACTCACTTCTGCCACAGCCACAGATGTAGAAGTGGATTTTTTTGACTCCGGGTGGCCTGCTGATGCTGATGTACTGCCTTTTCCTTCAATTTCCTACCGTTCTCTTTCAAACCGAGTGGCTGACACAACTAGCCAATGTTTGTACTTTGTAATATCTGCGTCATCAAAAGGAAAGAATACTCTGCCTGCCACTGCCTTTTTGTACCGCGGATCCAGAATAGTAGCAGAAATGTAATGCTGTTATGTACGGATCTTTTAAAGACGTTCATCACGAAGTAGGCGCTTTAATAACTTCTCCGCCAACTCAAATGCGTCTTGCTTTCCATCTTTTCGAAACGTAGAAGACACCGCCTTTAGTTGGTGCTCTAGCATGCGCAACAATGGAATAGCTTTTCCCAAATTACAGTCCCTCCCTGCTGACTGGACGCGCGAAGACCTCAAAAGGAAGAAGCATGTCTGTCAGGCTTTTAACTAGCTGCCATTGCTCCACCTGTATCCTCAGGTCAATCATAGGTGTACCCAGTGTAAAGAAATACTGATCGACTACCGCATACTGCTCATACAGATGCTCACGCATGTAGAAGGTTGAGTTCCAACGTGTTACCACCTCCTGGATGAGTGCTTTCACTGGCACTTTACGTTCATATTGCAGGCACCTCAGCTGCTTCCGGGCCTTAAAAGAATGGTTGAAATGTGCACATTCTATGGCAGGTGGTCAGTAACTTGTAGACTGGACTTTCTTCACTCAAGAATTTTTTAACAACCAGGACTCACTCACTTCTCCTGAGGCACAGCCGGGAACTACGACTTCTTGTCATTTTAAAAATTGTATGATTCTGTGTTTTTAAAATTGTACACTTGCCTGCTCTTGGCACAGCGAATTCTCTTGGCTCTTAGACACCCCTGCACAGCGGATTTAGCGCTGCAGCGGGCGAGGTGTTTCTGATTACTATTGCTGCCATTTCTGCGTTCAGCAGGACACGCCCACCTGTGTTGGCCACGCCCCTTTCGCCAAGCTTACTTAAAGCGCTGAGCACTAGCGCCGCCCTGACTCACTCACTTCTCCTGAGGCACAGCCGGGAGCTACGACTTCTTGTCATTTTAAAAATTGTATGATTCTGTGTTTTTAACCCTTTCGATGCTCATGACGAGCTCAGCTCGTCATGATGCACAGTTGAGCTGTGCTGATGACGAGCTGAGCTCGTCATGAATAAATGGGATTTTAAAAAAGTCAGCACCGGAGGGGAAAACGCCTAGCAGCCAAGGTGTTAAAATTGTACACTTGCCTGCTCTTGGCACAGCGAATTTTCTTGGCTCCTAGACACCCCTGCACAGCGGATTTAGCGCTGCAGCGGGCGAGGTGTTTAATAATAATAATAATAATAAAGGGTTTTATAAAAGCGCCTGGTGACGCCATCCCGGCGTGTCCCCGCACTGTGGAGAGAGCAGCAAGAAAGAGGGGCGGACCTATAGGACCTACAGGGTATACAGGTAGGTTTTTAAGAGTTTCCTGAAAACTGTTTCCGTCTCAGCTAGTCTGATGTTTATTGGGAGGGAGTTCCAGTTGTTGGCTGCCATGACTAGAAAGGAACGTCCTCCCATTCTGGCCTTTTTTATCCAGGGGACTTTAAGAAGGCCAGTTCCCAAAGAGCGAAGTGCTCTATTGGGTACATAGGGGATGGCTAGATCCTTCAGGTATTCAGGGGCTTTCTGAAAGTTTATCCTATAGCATATAAGGAGTGCTTTAAAAAGGATCCTCTTTTTTATGGGGAGCCAATGGAGAGCAGCCAAGGAAGGTTTAGAGGCTGCTCTTTTGGGTAGCCTGAGGACTAGCCGTGCTGCCGTATTTTGAAGGACCTGCAGCCTTTGAAGGACCTGCAGTTTCTGATTGCTATTGCCGCCATTTCCGCGTTCAGCAGGACACGCCCACCTGCGTTGGCCACGCCCCTTTCACCAAGCTTACTTAAAGCGCTGAGCACTAGCGCCGCCCTGACTCACTCACTTCTCCTGAGGCACAGCCGGGGGCTACGACTTCTTGTCATTTTAAAAATTGTATGATTCTGTTTTTTTAAAATTGTACACTTGCCTGCTCTTGGCACAGCGAATTCTCTTGGCTCCTAGACACCCCTGCACAGCGGATTTAGCGCTGCAGCGGGCGAGGTGTTTCTGATTACTATTGCCGCCATTTCCACGTTCAGCAGGACACGCCCACCTGCGTTGGCCACGCCCCATTCCAACCCTCCTCCCCACTTGCATATAGGATGTGTCCCTACCGGAAGCGCAGCGGACGAGCGCAGCGGGCGCGACGATTGCACGCCGAAGGCACGCCTAAGGCAAGCCTGTCTGCGCCCGGCTGGGGCCTGGGGCCCGTCACTCTGCCCAACTAACATCTTTTG
Organism: Lissotriton vulgaris; assembly: GCF_964263255.1. Classification (NCBI taxonomy): domain Eukaryota; kingdom Metazoa; phylum Chordata; class Amphibia; order Caudata; family Salamandridae; genus Lissotriton; species Lissotriton vulgaris. The sequence goes on from NW_028253676.1 coordinate 42,248, forward strand.
CCCCTAGAGATTTGATCACTCTACACTCACTCTGGCCACTGGAATCTACCAGCCACTTAAAATTACAACAACTAGGCATTTTCCAAGCCCGCAGCACTTTTCCAGAGTTCAGGACCCTCCCGTCCTGCCTCATCTCCGAGCACATAGTCACCTCCCCCCCTTCTAAATCTTTGTCCGCTCAGGCACCTGCTAATATGGAATTAGCAATCACATACCTTAACACCCGGTCGTTAGTCAGCCACCAACTTGACATATGCCACGTCCTGGATTCAGACCGACCTGACATTCTACTCTTAACGGAGACCTGGCTGAATGAAGATTCCTCCCCTGACATCTTGGCGGCCATTCCACCTGGGTATTATATTCTTTAAGCCAACCGGCCAGCGGGGAAATCTGGTGGTGGCGTAGCCGCCAATATCAAACTCTCCCTCAGGTTCACCTCCCTTTCCTTGCTCACCATTCCCCAGGTCGATTGCCTGGCAATCAGATTCGAATCCTCGGTGTCCCCCATTACCTGCGTCTTGGTACACCGTCCCCCCCAACCCATGCCCAACTTCCCCTCTCTCTTTGGCGACCTACTCTCTCAGCTCGCAATCAATAACTTCAAACTCCTGGTCCTGGGAGATTTCAACTACTGGCCGTCAGACGTACACGAAAGCTCCCACTCCTTGGCTTTTACCGACCTATTAAGTGGGTTCAATGGCCTTCAACACGTCCACACAGCCACCCATTCTAAGGGCCACATCCTAGACCAGGTGTGGACCTACAATCTTGAAATCAAATCGCTTACGATCTCACCTTGCCACTGGTCGGACCACTTCTTTATCTCTTTTCTTCTCCTGGTCCTTCCACCACCCCCCCGTAGCCGAGGCCCTAGCCTCCTGGCCAGAAATTGGAACAAAGCGGACCTCGATCTATTTCTTACCTCCTTAACATCTTCGGTTCTGCCCAGCCCCGGCTCCATAGACTCCCAGGAAGCCGCACTTGTCAAATGGCTAGAGTCCGCTAGCGACAAGGTCGCCCCCCTTAAGTTAATTAGAACTAAGCGTCCCCATGACGCACACCAATGGTTCTCATATAGCCTTAAATCTTTAAAACTAGGACTCCGCCAAGCCGAGCGTCGCTGGCGCAGAAACTATGACCCTTCAGAAAAACTACACTTCTTAAAACCATCTGGAGAATACAAACAGGCAATTTCAGCCGCCAAAACTGCTTACTTCTCTACTAAAATTCTTAATTCCACGCAAAAATCTATGGAAATATTTGCCATTGTGGAGGAGCTCTCACACCCGGACAGGGTGACTATCAAACCCCTTCCATCTCAGGCACTATGTGACTCCCTTAATCTATTCTTTATAGATAAAATCAGCAAAATCAAAAACAGTATTTCCTCTGGATCCTCGGCGATGTCCCTCACTGAGGTTATTCCCTCTTTTAATCCCCATTCCCTAACCCAGCTTCCCCCCATACTAGAAGGAGATTTTCTCTCTCTGCTTAACAAAGTCTCATCTGGCTCCCCCACGGATTGCTGCCCCCCTGCGATTCTCCGTGCTGCCTTTTCGGCTTGCCCTGCCCCTCCGCTGGCCCTCCTGAACAATTCTCTCCTGCTTGGTGAGGTCCCCTGCCAGTTTAAGAAAGCTGAGGTGCTTCCCATACTAAAAAAAACCAACGCTGACCCCACGGTTATGGGTAATTTCCGTCCCATCTCCCTTCTCCCTTACCTGAGTAAGGTACTTGAGACACATGTGACCAGCGTCCTCAGTTCTTTTATTGAAGATTCCAACTTCCTAGACTCCCAGCAAGCTGGGTTTAGACCTGCCCATTCGACGGAGGCGGTCATCCTCTCTGTCATGGAGGAACTCCGTAGAGGCGCCGACTCCAATATTAGTCAAGCCCTGATTCTTCTGGATCTGTCGGCGGCCTTTGACACGGTCGACCACACCATCTTGGTCGACCGTGTCAAAGAGGCGGGCATCAGTGGGATGGCCCTTAGCTGGGTCCGCTCCTTCCTGACGAACCGCCACCAATCTGTTCGACTGACAGGATGAGGCTCACCTGCGGTGTCCCGCAGGGTTCGTCCTTGTCACCACTCCTTTTTAACTTGTCCCTCACTCCCCTGATCCGCTCCCTCCGGGGAAGGAATGTCACTGCATTTAACTATGCAGATGACATTCAGCTTGTCTTCTACCTCAATTCCTCGGACGAAGCGGCCCAAGACTTTCAGTCCACCCTTTGCCATATCAGTAATTGGATGGGCGCTCACCATCTTAAAGTTAACCCCGACAAGACAGAGCTTGTTCTTGTCGGAGGCCCATCCAACTCTTGGAACTCCACCTTCTGGCCCCTTTCCCTCGGCCCCTCTCCTTGCCCTGCCGACAAGGTGAAAAGCTTGGGAGTTTAGATCTCCCAGGATCTCTCAATGAAGCACCAGGTCAGTGCCACTGTGTCCTCCTGTTTTTTCCAGCTTAGGAAGATCCGTAAAATAGCTCATTTCTTGACCACTGAAGCCCTCACTTTGGCACTGCTTGCATTAGTCATCTCCCGGCTATGCCAACGCCCTGTATACAGGCATCGCACAATATCAAATTAAAAGACTACAGCTGATACAGAATCAGGCAGCCCGCCTGATCTACCATCAACCTAAACATCACCACGTCCGCCTCCTTGTGTAGAAGTGTGGCTCAGGGGTTAGAGGCGGCAGACTCAGAAGCTGAGATCGGTCCTGGACCAGGGTTCAATTCCCCGCCTCGGCGGGTCTTGGGCAAAAAAAAAAATTCCACGGACTCGATAATTCTCGCTCCGGTGCCTTCTCGACTCACGGGTTCACACTCTGCAACTCTGGGCAATAGCTTGCTTAATCTCCACAAAGGCCCCTCGTGGCGGGATGCCTGACTTTCACTTTGTGGATACCCTGCTGGGGCTATCACACAGGGGAATATCAGGACGGGTTCCCTAAGCAAGCGCCGGGAAACCCACTGCGGGTAGCTGTGCGCTATATAAGCTCAACTACATTTACATTTACAAAGCCCTTCACTGGCTCCCTGTATCGGAGCGTTGCAAATTCAAAATTGGCTGTTTGACCCACAAATCTCTGGCCGGCATTGGTCCTCTCTTTTGCACCCCTACGCTCTCTCCAGGCACCTCCGATCCTCTCACCATGCGCTCCTCCAGACACCTAGGTTCAGGCGCAAAAAACACGGAGGCCTCAGATTTTCTTTCCTGGCTCCCTCATTCTGGAACTCACTCCCGCTGGAACTCAGACTCTCTCCTTCCTACCCCCACTTTAGGTCTCTCCTCAAAACTCACCTCTTCCGCAACATCTACACATAAGCACTTCTCACCTCCCTTCATGCCTCTTCCTAATTGAGTGAACAGCGCCAAGAAACCGTCCGGTGTAAACCGGGCTCTACAAGAATTTTTTACATTACATTATACAGTGCGCCAAACAAGGCACTCTGAAATAGTTACCTCTTATCCATGGCCTTAACTACATTGGCTCTATTATCCGTGGAAACATAACCAATCATGCGTTTTCTTGGGGACAGCCATTGAAAGACCTTTGTGTTAAACTTATGCAAAATGTTTTCTCCTGTATGATTTTTCTCCATGGCAAACGTGGCTAGTGTTGCATGTATCCGAGCAGCTTTATAAACTTTGTCCGTGTCAACACCTGGGTTTAGCTTTGCTGCAACCCCTGAAAAAGAGACCCAGTGTGCAGTGATGCACATGTAATCAAGGGCTTGGCAACTGGTCCACATGTCTGTTGTCCGATGTATAGTGTGAACAGCACTAGTGCCCCCGTCACCTCCAGCACATCTTCATGTAGTGCTGGAACCGCAACTCTGGCAAAATAGAACCGGCTAGGAACCTTAAATTTAGGGCAGAGCGTTGCCACCATTTCAAGAAAACACACCCCTTCCACAAACGAAAAAGGGAGAAGGTCCAGCGCTAGCATTTTAGCCAGCTTAGTGTTATACAGATGCGCCGTTGGGTGGTTGCGTTCAAATGGCGCATCTGAAAACAACATGCTTCTAATGGTGGGCTGGACCATTTTACGGGATGATGATGACTTCTTCAACTCAGTTACGCTCAGTGATGATGAACTCTTTCGCATTGGTGTCTCACTCTCTCCCAAACTCTTAGTATGGCTCATATATCTTGCAGGGGGTGTGCTGCTGACAGGGGTACTGGGTGTAACTGAAGAAATGTTTGACGCTTCTTCCTTCTCGTCATCATCAGATGAAACATCAACGGATACAATTTGTTGACTTGCAATTCGGGCTGCCTTGATCTCCCTTAGGTGCGTATGCCATTTGACAGTGTGCTGTCTCTCAAGATGACCTCTCTGGCCTCCGGTACCATAGTTGGTACCAAGCTTACCACGACTAACTCGAACCTTACAAATGGGACAAATGGCTATGTTTTCCCTTGTTGGGCTAACACTAAAGAAGTCCCAAACTGTGGACTTCAAATGTCTGTGGGGGCGGAGGAGGCGATTCTGGGAATGCTAATGCCAGATGAAGTGGAGGATGTGTTTTGCCGAAATTTACTACGTTGTGCACTTACAGCACCACTAATCGAGGAAATGGAGGCCGAGGTGGATGGAGGTCCCTTCTGGTGAGAAAATATGGAAGCTGTAGGTTGTGGTGTACTACTTAACTGCATTGGTGGTGGTCCCAATGACACTTCGCCAACATCACGCTCAGCAGCATTTCGGGATAGGGTAAAAATGTCTGTTTGCTGCATGCCCGCTGAGGCTGGAGTGACGTCTATGATGACTGCGTCGTCGTCGTGAGAGTCTTCATCAGCAGGAGTATACGCCATTTCTTGTTCAGCATCATCATCACACTCCATAACTATGAGACTTTCAGGGACCTTCCTTTTACGCTTAGCTACCTTTGTCAGATCATGGTGTGCCTCACTCTCAGACGGCGCTGGCGGTTCCCAATTTTCATCCATATCATCAGAAGGAAGGGGGCTTGAAGAAGATGTAGACACCATCCTTGATCTTTTCCTTGCTGGGGATCTGGAAGACAATGAATCATCAGGAGGAGTGGCTTCCTCAAATGATACCTCGGCTTGAATGTCGATTTCCTGATGTGTCCCTACTTCGGGAGGAACAACTATTGTGGGCACTTGTGCCGCTCCATGCACCTCTGCTTGCGCCTCTCCTTGCGCCGCCTCTCCTTCCACATGAACTTGGGCTTGTACTTGCACATGTGGTTGTTGTTGCGGCTGTGGTTGTTGAACACTTGTCAGATGAGTGACAACAACCTGTGTTGATTGAGGGATGCTGCTACTTTCTTGCGATGAGCCAACATCACTGATCGATGGTGACTGAACAACTATACTGGCTGACTCTACAGCACTCAAGGGCTTGGACCTAAGTTGGCGTGGTGGTGGTGGCACTGAGCCCAATGGAGCAGAGGTGCTGCTCCCAGCTTGTTCCCCAGCAGACCCTGCTGCTGCTGCAGGCGTACTTTTTTTTCCCAAAAAATGCGGCGGTTGGCAAACCAGTCTCCTTGGTAAGTGGCGCCACTTGCTTCTTCTGCTCCTTACTGGCAACTTTCTTGCTAGAGGAGCTACGGGCAACTTTTTTTGGGGCCATCTACTTCAGATGTCAGAACAGCAGGCCGCAGTTGCACAAGTTGCAGAGTTGTCTGTGGCCACACGTGACGTTGTGCTGCACACACCGCAGCAGGACTTGTTCCTGGCACTGAAGAGGAGCGATGAGGCTGATGATTCGTCTTTCTGCACCTAAAAGCAAACGAAGCCAGAGGAACATCAGTTAAATAAATGTTGCATATGTAGCGCTTCAATTAATAGTTTGCAAGTAAGCATTTTTATTATACCCACCCTCCAAAATGGAAAGACCAATAAAATGCACCACTGACAGAGTACCCCTGGGCATAATGGATGAAAGCATGGCAGACTGGGTACAGGACAGGCCTATGGCACAACAAAGCACACTGCCTGGCTTCAAAATGGCTCCTAGACCCCCACCCACTTGGCCAGGCCCTGCATGGACCTGGCCTCAAAATGGCCCCCACCCACATGGACAGGCCCCAACACCACCCCAAAAATCGAAAAACACACAAAAATCACCACAATCCAATGCCATCCATGCCCTCAATGATGTTTAAATTCAAGACACCCCACAGACAGTCTAGGCCCATGCACCACTCAGTACCCATGGGCATCATGGTTGAAAGCAAGGCAAACTGGGTGCAGGCCTGAACACACTGCCTGGCTTCAAAATGGCCCCTTGACCCCCACCCACATGGCCAAGCCCTGCCTGGACAAGGCCTCAAAATGGCCCCCACCCACATGGACAGGCCCCAACACCACCCCAACAAATCGAAAAACACATAAAAATCACCACAATCCAATGCCATCCATGCCCTCAATGATGTTTATATTCAAGACACCCCACAGAAAGACTAGGCCCATGCACCACTAAGTACCCCTGGGCATAATGGATGAAAGCATGGCAGACTGGGTGCAGGCCTATGACACAACAAAGCACACTGCCTGGCTTCAAAATGGCCCCTAGACCCCCACCATATGGCCAGGCCCTGCCTGTACCAATCCTCGAAATGGCCCCCACCCACATGACCATGCCCCATCAACACCCCAAAAAATCGAACAAACAAACAAAAATCACCACAATCCAATGCCATCCATGCCCTCCACGATGTTTACATTAAAGAGACCCCACAGAAAGACTCAGTCCATGCACCACTGAGTACCCTTGGGCAAAAGGCCCCAACAACAGCCAAAAATTCGAAACGCACACAAAAATCACCACAATCCAATGCCATCCATGCCTTCCATGATGTTTACATTCAAGAGACCCCACAGAAAGACTCAGTCCATGCACCACTGAGTACCCCTGGGCAAAAGGCCCCAACAACAACCAACAAATCAAAAAACACACAAAAATCACCCCAATACAATGCCATCCATGCCCTCAATCATGTTAAAATTCAAGACACCCCACAGAAAGACTTGGTCCATGCACCACTGAGTACCCCTGTGCATAATGGATGAAAGCATGGCAGACTGGGTGCAGGCCTATGGCACAACAAAGCACACTGTCTGGCTTCAAAATGGCCCCTAGACCCCCACCCACATGGCCAGGCCCTGCCTGGACCAGGCCTCAAAATGGCCCCCACCCACATGGACAGGCCCCAACAACAGCCAAAAAAATCAAAAAACACACAAAAATCACCACAATCTAATGCCATCCATGCCCTCCATAATGTTTACATTAAAGAGACCCCACAGAAAGACGCAGTCCATGCACCACTGAGTACCCTTGGGCAAAAGGCCCCAACACCAGCCAAAAAATCGAAAAGCACACAAAAATCACCACAATCCAATGCCGTCCATGCCTTCCATGATGTTTACATTCAAGAGACCCCACAGAAAGACTCAGTCCATGCACCACTGAGTACCCCTGGGCAAAAGACCCCAACAACAACCAACAAATCAAAAAACACACAAAAATCACCACAATCCAATGCCATCCATGCCCTCAATCATGTTAAAATTCAAGACACCCCACAGAAAGACTTGGTCCATGCACCACTGAGTACCCCTGTGCATAATGGATGAAAGCATGGCAGACTGGGTGCAGGCCTATGGCACAACAAAGCACACTGTCGGGCTTCAAAATGGCCCCTAGAGCCCCACCCACATGGCCAGGCCCTGCCTGGACCAGGCCTCAAAATGGCCCCCACCCACATGGACAGGCCCCAACAACAGCCAAAAAATAAAAAAACACACAAAAATCACCACAATCCAATACCATCCATGCCCTCCATGATATTTACATTAAAGAGACCCCACAGAAAGACTCAGTCCACGCACCACTGAGTACCCCTGGGCAAAAGGCCCCAACAACGCCCAAAAAATTGAAAAACACACAAAAATCACCACAGTCGAATGCCATCCATGCCCTCCATGATGTTTACATTAAAGAGACCCCACAGAAAGACGCAGTCCATGCACCTCTGAGTACCCCAGGGCAAAAGGCTCCAACAATAGCCAAAAAATCGAATAACACACAAAAATCACCACAATCCAATGCCATCCATGCCCTACATGATGTTTACATTGAAGAGACCCCACAAAAAGACTCAGTACATGCACCACTGAGTACCCCTGGGCAAAAGGCCTCAACAACAGCCAAAAAATCGAAAAACACACAAAAATCACCCCAATCCAATGCCATCCATGCCCTAAATGATGTTGAAATTCAACAAAACAGTTGTATCATGCACCCATAACTAACCCTGGTCCTACTGGATACTGTGGCTACGCACAATACATTTTATTTAATGTTCTGAAAAAGTTCCAAAATTGTAGTTGCAGCAACTGTAATGCCCCAAATAAACAACATCAACTTACTTGTGAAATTTCTAATCCAAAAGTGATCCAAAGAAAGTCAAAAAGGCCTCAAATCCAAATATCCAGCAGCATCCACAAAAAGTAATCCTTCCAGGTCAAGATCCAAATCAAAGTGACCAGGACATAAACAAAGCACTGGGAGGAGCCTGCTGGACAAGAACAGGAAGTTGGAGACTGTGGGGCACTTCCTTCCTCCCACCCCCCCCAAAATGGACTCCTTGCAAAAAAAAGTGCAGGCAAATGTCAACCTGAGGAGTTATTCTAATACAAAATCATCATTTTCAGAAGGTTTATGCTGCCTGCTGGAGGATTTCTTGTGCAGAATTGCAAATTTTGCAATTTCCCGAGTGCGAGATTGTTGCTACCCGCCGCATCTACGTGTACGCAATTGTTTACTCCTGTGATACGTGATCACGAGCCTTTATGACGTACTCGCAATGACAAACTCTCGCTGTGCAAGGTGGCGGGCCGCGATAACGTAATCGCGGTCGACAAACTCCCGCAGGATCACGCAGCAAGATCCAAAATGGCGCAGCACACGCAAACATGGAGAAAAACAACTCTTCAAACGCTGAATGACGGTAAGTGAACGCCGCGCGCCGCAATATTGTATTTGTCAAGCGCGACCAAGCAAAAAAATCCGCTGCGCGCGAATTTGAGAATTGTTGCCAAATTCGCGAGAATTCGCGAATTTGACGAAAATCCGCAAATTCCGCGAGCGGAACGGATTTTACACTCATACTTAATACTGTGTCAACAGTAACATCCATGGCCCGAATTGTATTGTCTTGCACATTTACGACATTTAAAATAACTTTACAAACAAAAAAAATGGCAAGGAAGAGACTTAGCGAACCTGCACAGTTATGGGAAAAAGTCCCAGACACCGCTGAGGTCTGTGAATCTCAGGGCCATGAGCTAAAACCACTACAATTCAGGAGCAATGCAATGGCAATTTGTCTAGTTCACCCATAATAACAAGCCCGCGAGCCCCACAGCAGGACACGTGGTTTCAATTATCCGCCCGTGTCAGGGCATGATTATTGAAAACGCATAGCGGCAGTGTGCGTAACAGACATCAATAGGCCATTGGCGTAGCAATGCTCCTGCCTTTGGCCAATTGCGTGCGTTCTTTGATAAAAAGACGCATGCAAAGGCCAATTGCGAGACACAAAAGGAAAAGCACATGCACAAGCGTGTGCGATTCCTAGGTCTGTTTTCAAAGCCCCTACATGAGGTCTGTCGCTGAGCGACAGTGCTTCGCACTGCAACGCTCGGCGCAAGACCTAAAAAACAGAAGTAATTAGATACATAGTTGATGACAGCCGAAACGCCACACTTGTAATCATCAATCTGTCTGCAACCTTTGATACTGATGACCATAAGGACCTGATTAAATGTCTTAAGGCTGTTGGGATTGAGGGGTGAGCTCTCAAGCTTTTGGAATCCTTCTGAATGAATGAATGAATGAATGGTTATTTATAATGCGCGGACCTAGCCCAAGGGCATCAAGGCGCAGACTAAAACATAGAATATGACTAGACAGTTACAGATACAGGGAAACAAACAGCAGCTAAGATTCATTCATAGGCCTGGGAGAAGAGCCACGTCTTCAAGAGCTTCCGAAAAATAGTGAGAGAGGGTTGGTTGGACAGTTCGGGGGGGAGGTTGTTCCACAATTTAGGAGCCAGAGTGGAAAAGGCTCTTCCACCCCATTTTGCTTTTTTGAATCTGGGGATCGCCAGAAGATTTCTTGAAGAAGATCGGAGAGTTCTCTTGGGGGAGTAAAGGCTAACTAGAGCCTTTATGCCTTCAGAGCTGGAGCCGAACACGGCTCTATGCACCAGACATATGATTTTGAAGGAGATCCTGTGATGAATGGGCAGCCAGTGGAGGTCGTTTCTGGCCTGGGTAGCAGACGATATCTTTGGAAGGTTTAAGACCATCCTAGCAGCAGAACTTTGAATCATCTGGAGCCGATGAAGGGCTTTCTTATTAATGCACCCATACAGTGCGTTGCAGTAATCGAGCCTGGAAGATACCAGGGCAACGGTTGCCTGCTTTCGCGCTTCAGGTGACAGATAAGGGACGATCTTTTTAAGTATGCGGATGGTGATACAGCAGGTTGATACAGTTCTGTTTACCTGGAGTTCAAAAGAGAGGGCTGAATCAAAAAGAACACCGAGGTTCCTGGCCTAGTTGGTAGGTTGAGGACAATCTCCTAGAGCGGGGGGCCACCATTCCTTAGACCAGGTGTCAGGGTTCCCACCAAAGACAAAGACCTCAGTCTTCTCACCATTGAGCTTCAGGTAATTGCGCACCATCCACTCAGAGACTGCTTCCATACAAGTTCGAAATTTGAAGGCGGCCTCGATGGTTGGTGAGGTGGAGGAGATGATAATTTGGGTATCGTCAGCGTAAGATAGTATTTGTTACCCAAAGGATCTTATTACCTCGGCAAGTGGGGTTACGTAGATGTTGAATAGCAGGGGACTCAAGGCTGAGCCCTGAGGAACCCCACACTGCACCTCTTGGAGGGAGGATAGAAAGCTGCCAAGCTGCCAAGCTGAACCCTTTGCTGTCTCTGCGAGAGAAAAGAAGACAGAAGGTTAAGGGCACTTCCCCTCACCCCTATCCCCTTCAACCGGTCGACCCGGATAGGGGGGATAGGGTGTAAAAAGCTGCCATAAGTTCAAGGAGCACCAGCATAGTTGTCCGGCCTTTGTCCACCTCGGTGCGGATGTTGTTAGCCACGACCGTAAGGGCGGACTCGGTGCTGTGCACAGCACGGAACCCGTGCTGGGAGATGTCAAGCAGACCCGAATTCTCGAGATACAAGGTCAGATGAAGATTGAGGTGGGCCTCAAGCATCTTCGCAGGAGCAGGAAGTAAAGATATTGGTCGGATGTTTTTTAGGACTTCCGAATTTAGCAAGGGTTTCTTCAGAAGGGGCTTTACAACTGCTGCTTTCAAAGGAATTGGGAACGATCCCTCGTCAATGGCCATATTCATAATTTGTAAGAGTGGAGGAAGAACAGACTCTTTACAGGCCTTCAAGATTTTTAGGGGACAGGGATCAAGAGGGGAGCAAGATTTTGTATCATCGAGGAGGTGATTAAGTTCATCAAGTGTTATATGAGGAAAACTAGAAAAATTAGGCTGGGAGTCAGAAGAATCAGTGATCTCAGAGTGTCCGGCGGAGGAGGGGAGGAGGAGGATAGTGGTGTTGGCATCTAATATAGAATTGCAGGATTTGAGGGAGCTATAGATGTCCTCAATTTTAGAGTGGAAAAAACCTGCAATGTCGTCGCAGAGTTTTTGGGAGTCATTTACTGATTCTGTTGATTTGGGGGTGGCTAAAGTATCAATAATTTTAAAGAGTTCCCTGGAAGATTTCAAGGAGGAGGTGATTTTGTTGAAGTAACTCTTTTTTCCTTCGACAATAGCTTTTTTATATTCTTTCAGGGCGGATTTATGTAGATTTTTTCTCAGAGGGTCCTGATGGGCATACCAGGCTCTTTCTTTCTGTCTGCATTTCTGCCGTAGAGATCTGAGTTGTTCCGAGAGCCAAGGTGATGAAGGGCTCTTTCTGGCTGAGTAATGTTTTTTAGATGGTGCTAGTGAGTCTAGGGCATGAGTAAGCGTGGCCGACAGAGCCACCGCTGCCTCATTGGTATCAGTACAGGCGAGAGGATGAAGATCAGTCAGGAGAGGAGCAAGCGTAGCATTAGTTACGTTGCTATATTTCCTCCTAGTCTCCCATCCTTTGGTATTAGAGAGATTGGAACCGGGCAGGGTAGATGTAAGCAGGAAGGGATAAAACTGATAAAACTAAGATTTCTGGCTTTACAGACCAGAGTGGAAAGACATCCAAGTTCTGTAGGCCAGCAAGGCAATGATCACAGGCAGGGTGTGTTTCCAAAAATAATGACTTCTGTTTTGGCTGACTTTAGCTTTAGCCAGTTTAGATTCACCCAGTTGTATGTGGCTGAAATGCAGGCACGGAAATTGGAAACCTCCTGGTTGTTTAAAGAGGACAATGCCACCACAATTTGGGTGTCATCTGCATAGGGTGTAAGATCAAGATCTAATAAGGGAAGCCAGAGGTTTAACTTAAATGTAAAAGAGAGTGGGCTGAGAGCAGAGCCCTGCAGAACACCACAGGGCTAGGTGAATGATTTGGATACAAAAGAGTACAGACCAACCTCCTGTGTTCTTTCTGATAAGAAGTGGATAACAGACTTACTTTTGGACCTCAGGTCAATGCAATTACATCCTCCACTTTCTATGTTCTTAGAATGATAAAACGCTACTCAATCTATAGGTATTGTTGCAGAAGGTTTTGCAAAATGCAGCTGCCAGAATGATAACAGGGACTCCAAATTTTCTATCAGTGGCTCCTGCCATTAAAAATCTACATTGGCTACCTGTTAATCAAATACGCTGGACAGATCCATGAATGCCATGTGCATAGCGTCATATATAGCGATATTTGGAAGTGATTAGGAACAAATTGAGGCACTGATGAATAGTGCAAATGCCCTGCAAAAGTCATATTTTACATTTGTAATGATGGAATAATCAAAGGTTACAGTTCCTATCTCTCTAATAGGAATCTCCATGACCCTATAGCTATTAAAATCTAGTGCTAAAATAGTTCTATAGCAGGCAGAATCTGTCTTATCCCCCATCTCATATATGGAAATGAAAACTGAGACCTCGATGATGGGAGTGATGTTTTTGCAGTGGCCATGAATACATTCATAATCAGTGCATTCCAAAAGTTCAAGAATGTCTTTGTAAAGATTGACAGGGACTATGTCAGGACTAGGGGCCTTCCCCAGCAAGCTCCTCAGCATGACCAACTAAACCTTTGCACTTCAAACACCACCTCCACCGGAAGTCTTAAAAACAGACCATCATATTTGTCTTTAGCAACAGACATGAATAAATTAAATCAAATGGATTAATAAAATGCTCTTCTAACTGTATGGGTGGTCCTACTTTTGTCACACTAGGGTATCCTTCAAAAAAGAATTTACTAGCCTCCAAATGTGTAAGCAATCTCTGAGCCTGCCAGTAAGGGCCAATGATGACCAAGCCTCATTGCGTATTATGGATTTCCTATCATCCAAGCCTTCTTAATGCTTGTCCACACATTTGGATTTCATGGGGTGTGCCCTGTGCGTTTTTCAATGCAACTCTTAGCTGTGTGTGAGTAGTTGAGCATCCAAAACTTCTGTGTTCCCTCTTCTTTGAAATCCCCACCCAACCAGTTCTTTTCTAGCTATAATATAAATACTTTCAAATGCCAACAAAGGAGCATATTTACAATGGCCCTCTGACAATTTTGTGCCATCAGCGCATCACTTTTGTGGCCCTCCGGAGGCGCAGTGTGCTGGCCCATATTTACAAGGCCAAAAACGCAGAAACTGGGATGGCCAGAGTCTAATTGTAATTGGTAATTGTGGATGAACATATTACACCGGAAACGATCGCCACCCGACCTAAAGGGGTGTGGGCTAAACGGCTGTGTATCTTCTAGGGTGTAATGCGACAACAGCTGATGTATACTGAGGTCCACAGAAAGACCGTGCAATGGCTCCTTGTGTATCTGCAATAAAAATAACTTAAAAAAATATATATATATTTACAAGGCCACTCAATGCCACCCTGTGTGGCTTTACTTGGCCTTGTAAATATCGAGTAAAGCAATGCCTTACCCTGTGTGGAAGGTGTGGTTGCTATGAGTGTTTCCATGCAAAACCCATGGTTTTTAACACTGCCCCAGTTTTACAACATTGGGTAATTCTGGGGCAGCGCCAAAACAAACACCTTCCTGCACATCTAATATGGGCTTCTATCGGAATTCTATAACGCATATTAGCAAGCCCATTATCGCCCTTTTAGTGGCAGTTTCCTGCCGCTAAAACAGCGATAATTATAATGAGGTTCTTGCTAATATGCCCCAATGTATTTGTTGGGGCGCTCGCCGAGATAACTAGTG